>NW_007735769.1:0-73659 GCF_000696425.1 Galeopterus variegatus | reverse complement strand
AAGTTTTATTGTTTCAGGGTGTATATTTAAATCCTTAATCCATTTTGAGTTGATTTTAGTATATGGTGAGAGGTATGGGTCTAGTTTCATTCTCCTGCATATGGATATCCAGTTATCACAGCACCATTTGCTGAGGGTCCTTTATATTCTAAAGTTGTATTACATTTTCAGACAGTCCTCACTTGCCCCTCAACTCTACCTTAAACATATTCTCCCAGTTGTCTTTATCTAAACATGCGTACATGTGTCTATCTATCTACCTGTGTGTCTACACGTACATATATACATTTATAACGGAATGAATATATTCATATATATAAATATATATACACATATATATCCATATCCCTTAAACTAGTAATTCCTCCATTGAGAGATTATGCCTTATTTATCTGAGTTTTTCAACTTAACAATATACAATGCATCACACATGGCAGCTATTCAATAAGTTTTGACTGAACACATGAATGAAAAAAGAAAGCAATTCAATAAGTTTTGACTGAACACATGAATGAAAAAAGGAAAGAACACAAAGCTGTCAGGTAATCATATTTTATGGTCCATGACGTACATTATTTTTGTTCAGGCTTTCCCAAAAACTGAAACAGGATGAGTATGTGAGATCCAGGAATTAGGCAGGATTCTAGAAGGGGTGTACCATACTCAGTGGCTTTAAATATTTAGGGAGTAGGGTGAGGAAAATTTTTACTATGCCTCTTCTCCAAGTAATGCCATTTTCAAGTATTTGTACAAAGATTTGCCTGTACTTTCTCAGCTTACTAATTTCTGAGGGCTTGCCCTTCATTTGAAGAAGCTAGCCTACAGGTTCCATTGTTTTAAGACATTAAATGGATTCAAAATTCGCCACCATGGTTGGAACATGGAAGAACATGTTAAATTAGGAGAATAGTGGCCTCTTTTTTTACAGCAATTTATGAGTGGTTATGGGTATAAATGGCTATGAATGACAATAGAGCTGTCTATTGAATGTCTATGTACATACTCAATGTTCAATAGACCACACCTGCCAGGGAGTAAAATGTATAGAAAAACCAGTATACTTGTTAGAATTGTTATGCTTACATTAAAACAATTTTGCGTATAATCCCCCTTACTTCTAGCTTTTAATTTAAATTTCTATCCTACTGATCTATTAGTATGCGTTTTAATGTGAACCATACTAAGTCACTTTTAAGAACTAGATGATGGCATAGAAAAATTCTAAGTAGAAAGAAAAAAGAAACTAAAGCTAAGCCCAATCAATTAACTTTCTTATTTTTTTCTTACTATAAGGTACTTATTGAACTAAACACAATAATCACTCAAAAATCAAAGTTATATAACTCTAAATCGTGCAGCAGTGACCCAAGTAATTTAGCTGCACAAATATTTGGCAGGTGAAATGACAGCATCTAAATCATAGATTAGTTAGGATGAGAAAAATAAAATTTTTGCACTAGAACAGTTGCTTGATAAATGTATCCTACCTTTATTCAATGTTTACTTTTGATAAATGGCCAGACTTTGCAATGGCTTTGCCTTGATATTTATCTCACAGTCAGCAGCCATTATCTTGTGACAGCAATCTATTCTTTTCTGTTATCTTGCAGCTTAAGTCTTCTCACTGAGAACTTCCTATCAATTTTGTACTTTATAACATATAGAGATAAACTTCCAAAAAAGTATTTTAGGCATATGGCTTGTAACAAAAATTAAAAAAATAATAGACCTATAGCAGTTTTGAAGCAGTTATTTATACACATATCCTCTAGGGAGGAAATGTTATGGAAAGCAAAGCAAATGCGTATAATTATTTTAATTTGAATTTCTTTAATAATTCCTGAGAAAGTTCATAGAACTGCAGCTCAAAGAAATACAATAATACTTTGCTCATTAACATAGAGATCACATCCCATTGTAGATGGAGTAGACACATGGTCAATTACGTAGAGAACTGAGCAAGTTGCTGGGAATATGTAACTATTAGCATTCTTCTCACTAAAACATATTTCTTTCTTTCCCAAGTGTAGTTGCTCCTTTGGCTATAGGAGACCTCCCAAAGCATACTAGGAAAGGAAGAAATCCAGGGCGAATCCTCTAAGAGAGCATTGTTTGTATTGATACTTCATTTTAAAACATTTACACTGAACTAGACAAAGAATTATGCTAGTGAGTACAATTGAACTGGACTACCCCTCTGTAACCATTCAACTTAATTGCCTCATCTTACAGATGAGGAAACTAAAGCCCAGAACATTTTTATAACTTGCCCAAGTTTACTTAGGTAGAAAAAGTGGAAAAGCAGCCATGTGACACTGTCAATTCTTTCAGAAACACCTAATCCACTGTTCTTTCTACTAATTATTGTTCTTAAATGTCACATGGAACATTTGCTAAAAATATAGATTTCTTGATCCCTACTTTAAATCTGGGGTGAAACTCAGGTATCTGCATTTTTCAAGTCTAGTGGATTCTGAGGTAGCTGATCTAAAAACATATTTTAAGAAATACTGTTCTGTATTATAATATTTCTACATAAACATAAAATAATCTTTTCATTGCTTTGACTAGCACACTAGTTTTCTCAAAAATGAGATTTCTTAGACATTCAGTTTTAGAATATTTAATGCATACTCAGGTCAGGAGGGAATGGAGCGGGGGATGTGTGTGTGTGTCTGTGTGTGTGTCTGTGTTAAGGTGAAAGATAAAGATGAGACTGGTTTGGGTAGGACCATGGTCACAAGTAAGCCAAGAGTAGAGAATAGTCCAAAGTGGTTCAGGATCCAGTTGTTTTTATAGATTAGAGATCCTTTTATGTATATATTTTTTGGAATGTAGATTAGTGTGTGTGCTGGAAGACAAAAAGGTTATTTCAAAGTGGAGGCCCTGTGCCAAGTTCTCCCATAGGGAATGAGAAGACTCTGTTAAGAGCTCCTTGTTCTGATGATGCCGTCAGCCCTCTCCTTTTTTCTTTGCTGTCCTTACCATGCACCTGTATGTCATTCACATTCTATTTGGGCATTGCTGGTGTGATGTGATTAATGCTCAAAGGAAACACATCACTTTCTAGTACTATGCTTTCTATGACCTCCATTCAGCACTCTTCCCTAGCAGACAGGCTGTGTCTCAGTACTCATCTCATAACTTGTTTCCCATGGAGCTACAAGACTATGGGTCAAATACCACGATAATAACATTAACAATGAGGTGTAGAATGAGTTTTCTATCACAGACAGCCAGTATGGACAAGCAACTTCTCCACTAGTGGTTAACCCTAAGCTAATAAAAATTAGGTAATTGTTCCACACCAATGCCAGTATTTCTGGATCCATTACCCCAAATCTCCTGTGCACCTTGGCAGCAATTCTGCCATTACAAGTTGTAAATGGATCCAGATATATGTCCACTCTGATAGGGCAACCAGGAGGTTGCTGGTTCAATTCTAGTCATACCAGTGTCTCGTTTTGAGGCTTTTCCAGTGAGTTTGAATAACAAAATAATCATTTAATTTTGGGCTTAATTATACAGATCTTTTCTCATGAGTTACTTGCCTGTCTAAATGTATATTCACCCACTCTTGATAAAATTGACCAAGGTACTTTGGTGCATCTGTCTTGTGTGTAGGGTACAAATGGCATATGTAGGATCCTTCCCAAATCCTTTCTCCAAAGGTTAAACTGATTGCTCCCTACTTTGTATACCCACTGGATCCAGTAACTTCATCCACCCATAACCCTACAATTGCCTTTACTTGTCTCACACAGCAGTGGGGCTTTCAGGTCATTAAATATCTACATTTAATACTCCAGATAGTTAGCAAGCTTACATATTTCTTGTTTTCCATAAATCCATAGATTCTGGGCTTATTTGCCGTAAGAAGTTCTAAACCAGAGACATCCATCCTATGGAAGAGCATTCCATAGATAAAGTCTATTTTTCTTGCAATACAATACCATTCATTCATTTACCAGGAGGTTCAGTCATAATCTTTTTACAAGGAGAGTACACCAAATTACCTGCTATCCTCTCCTCCAAGCAGTATCACCATTTCTGTTTCCTCACAAAGGCATTAAATGGATCATAGACCAACTATCTTAATTCCTTTCTCCCCAGTATTAAGAGAGATAATTTAACTAAAGGCACTTTGAACACTATCATAACACTGCTATTTCTATGGCACAGTTATAAATTGAATTATTAAATTAATCCAGCCATTCCATGGGAATGCTTAAGATCAACTGCACTTCCAAAATATGGATGAAGTAAGACAATACAATCTCTGGCTGGTAGATATGCAACAGTGCTTCTACTTTCTGTGACTCAGCAGTGGTGTTGGTTCACTTTTTCTCTACAGTCTCCTAGAAAGGAGTATGCTGAGAGAGTACCTCTAATAAAACAGGGGAGGCTAAGTGCTTTCTGAGTTTGCTGATGATTAAATGTGATTAGACAATCAGTACCTGGCAATAAGGATTACAATATAAATAATATTAACAATGTAAAGGAGCTAGACACCACCAGAATGAAGAATGAACACAAGGCTTAGATAGGCAGCTAGATAAGCATGAGAGGAAAAGATCTCAGAATCATAGTGAAAGCCAGTTTAACAAAATAAAGTTAGAAAAAATATACATAAAAAGTATCAAAAATTCCATGCAACTTTGCATAATTGTAAGGTGCTAAAAAGTAGTTTGATACTTTTTTGGTTAAGGCAAATATAAAATAAAGGACAATGCAAAGAACAAAAGTGTTTGTAAAACTAGACCCATGAGAAACTTGGAATGCTAAAAATATCTAGAGAAGAGGGAACTTAATGATTTCTAAGATAATAATATATGGTACAATTGTTAGAATTTACCCATCTCCAGATAGAACAGAGCTTAAGAAGTATCTTGAGGGTTGAAAGAATAACAGATGATAATAAATTCGTTCTTAAAAGGAGATGTGATTAAATACTAGAATGATCTACATTGTAGAATCTGCTCCAATGATGCCATTATAAAGTAGATTAATATTCATGTACCATAATAAGTAAATTTTAAAATGAGACAGAAAAAACTATATGTCCTCTTCTATTCTTATTACTCCATGATAAATTCCTATGGGGTTGGTAGTGAACTTTTAATGCTCATTAGATATAAAATACATTTTAAGGTATAATCACACTGATGGATTTGGCCATTTATAACATTTTTGCCAAAACAAAGCAAAACAAAACAAACTGACGATACATTTATTTTTTTAAACACCTTGTTTCAATGTTATAAAAGGTCTTTTTAATTAAATGTTCAACTGGTAATGTCTTTGTAGATGTTAAATATGCAGCAGGTTCCAGATTACATTTAATATGAATAAAATTATAAGGGTTTACTTGAATAGTTAAATAATTACTTCAAAAAATATATTAATATGTTAATGACGTTAGAAGCACTTAACAATTCAAAATAATCTTTCTGTATTTAATGGTTCTAAATGTTTTACATTGTATAATTAAATTTAAAGTAGTATGTAAATGTTATTACTGAAATATTATGTGGTACTTGAAATGAATTTAACCAGGTATTCATATTCTGTGGAATATTCTAGGAATAGATAGTTATTGAATTAAAGAGTTTATTTCCAAGGGAAGACCCTCCATAAGTGAGTTTGCATCTGTTCAATCTGACTCTAAACAGTGAGTTTTAATTCAGATCAGGATCCTTTTTTGTGTTTAGATAATTAAGTGAGAGCAAGATGAAATTTTGTCAGATGTCACTTTCACAAAATGAGATCTACTAATAAAGAAATTAGGTTATTGTTCTATGCAGATAATAGACACATTGTGGGTTTTTTGTATCTTTTTTAGTATTAAAAGTATATTCAACATGTGATTTAAGAAATATGAGACTGTAAAATGAGTACTGAAATATGATTCAGAATATTCATCTCCATAAGCCTACTCCAACCATGCTGCCATGACAGGGGATATTTTGGTGACTCCAATATTTAGGAATTGTTTTAAGAGACTGGATATGACTCACAAAGGAAAATCAGCCTCATTGCTCTATATTTACACTTTGCAAAAAAAGGAGAGGTAACATTTTTTTTTTTGTGCAGAAGAGATATTATGAAACAAGTAGCAGGGAAATCATTCCACAAACTAAATTCAAGACAAGTGCTAGAAATTAGTCATCTTCCAAGGTAACACCAGTCAGAAATGAGCCTCATAGTGATAAATGATGTAATGAGATGGACAGTAGGTTTAGATGATTTTTAAAATCCCTTTTAACCCTAAGATTCTGTTACTAGTAATTTCTTTTTTCTTGAGTAAGGATTCTGTCAATCTCCATCACATCAGTTTTTCTTCCTTTTTAGATACCTGTATGCTAGGTAACTATCATCTTTCTGCAGTGTATACATGGTCCAGAGTAAAATCATTGCTCCAAAGTAAAACAATATTAGCCTGCTGGTGTGTGCACGTGCAGGTGTGCACGTAGGTAGTTGGCCTGACATTACCCTCTAGCTTCCTGCAGATGGAGTCACCACAGATCAAGATGAAGAAATGAGTCTAGAGAAAACTGGCACAAAGAAACCACTGGGATATTTATAACATCTTATACCCCATTTAGCAGAAAACAATGCTTCAGCGTGATAAACACTCTTGGGGCTTTGTCCACTTAAAATCTCAACCTCAACTGTCTTCTACACATATTTGATTTTATATCAAAGTTCTCCAAATATCAATGATATTCTAAAACACCACATGTAGCAAGTTATTAAAAAGTAATTTGTGTGTTCTATTAACAGAGGTAAAATCTATTCCTACATTTTCCAGGTAAATTACCATTACTGTTATTCTTAAGTGATATGTAATATCACTTAACATGGGCTGGCCTCTTAGTCAGGTGGTTAGAGCACAGTGTTATAACATCCTAGGTCAAAATATTGGATCCCCTGGATCCCTTTGCCAGATAGTAGCTCAAAAAAAAAAAACCAAAAAAGATTATTTAACATATTATTAGTCACAATGTGAAAGAGTGGAAAATTTTTGTAAAATCTAATTGTTTTACCTTTTTTTCCTTGTGTCCAAAATTCAGCTTTCAAATGCACAGAATTCTACTGAACAAAGATAATCAATACAGACAATATCATCTCCATAAACCAGGCAAAACATACAAGACACAAAATAACGAGGTAAAACTTTTCCAGGTTTTTAATTTGTCTCTTCCAAGTAACAACTTTGCTAATGCTTAACACACATTACCAAAGGGTGGTACTTCTTGGTCTCACTACATTAAACATCTATAAATTCATTACTTACTACTTCAAACATTAATCTATGTTTTCTTACATGGAATTATTATGCATTTAGCTTTTATTCATTTTAAAAAGTTCCACTTTATTAGGTCTTCAAAGGGATTTCCAAAGTGTTCAATTACTTCTTCTAACTGTGGCTTTCTCTCTCTCTCTCTCTTTTTTTTTGGAAAAAAGCCAGTTTTCCAGTCTTTGCACTTTTATTCTTACTCTCTTCATCCACTTGTTCCAAGGGTTGTGAAAAGAGGTTTTCTTTCATGACTGCCTCAACAGTGAGGGTTCCTTTCTAGCTTTAAAAAATTCAAGCTTAAAAAAAAATTAAATTGGCATCTTTATAATGCCGTAGCTTTTGCTCACTGAGGAATCAAACCCTCTGAACAATGAATGCTTGTCTAAACCAACTATTCACAGAAGGTACTGCCTTCTGGGGAATGGGAAACGTTTTTACCTACTAACAAATGAGAGTAGCGTAACAGAATAGAACTGTACCCAATGCAAAATGCCTTGTGTTTCCAGATCTGAAATAAGGGGATCACTTACAGCCCCTCTGCTACTGACCTGGTATAAAAAGAAGCACAATGAAAAACAAGATCGAGCGACAGTCCGGATGAGATCATGTGACTTCCTTTTAAATGTCTTTAATTTACAGATTTAAAAAATGTTCAGAGAGGCTGGAGGCTTACCCACACATGTGAATTAAAACTTGATGATGATGCTTAGTGAGAGTCTGAGAGATGAAAAGGACCAATCTTGAGAAAACTGTCTAGGATATATAAATAGCTTTAACAGTTACTTCAAAATTTAGTTTTATGTTGTATCATGTAGGTATCAAAACTGCCAAAGGCCTCTGAAAAAAATCCAAACCTCATGAATATTTTGTGTCAAGCACTAACACTACTCATCATCAACCGCTTTCATTCTAGGAAGGACATAAACCAGTTAGAAAGAAATAAAAAATGTTTTGTTTTCTCTTTCTCATTAAAAGATTGAGTCACTTTGGCAACTGTTTTGTGAAGTAGTTCTTGATCCTATTCTTGATCTTATTGATGAAGAAAGAGGCGTAGGGCATGGGGAAGTTGACAGGGTCAGGGTACTCTTGCTTTTGGGACTATCTTGTCTGCTTTCCCTCTCCTTCCCCTTACTGTCTCAATCCCCCCCAGAGGTGAGTTTTCGCTGGCATTGTAGAGAGACTAACAAAGGAAAGAGGATCAAGGGAATGGAGGGGAGAAAGATGGCAGCAGGAGTAAGACAAGGGTGGGATTAGAATGGGAATGTGGAAAGACAGTCTTTCAGAGAAGAGACAGAAATTTGTAGCCTAAGAAGGGACCTGCAATGGTTTGAATGTGTTCAGGCGTTGCCAATGTGGTAGTATTAAGAGGTGGGGCTTTTAAGAGGTGATTAGGCCATGAGGGCTCCTCCCTTGTGAATGTCTTTAAATACCATATAAAAGAGGCTTCCTTCATGCAGCTTTCGATAGCTTGCTAGCATGCCTTTCTGCCTTCCATCAAGTGAGAACACAGCATTCCTCCTCTCCTGAGGATACAGCAATAAGGCACCATCTTGGAAGCAGACAGCAATTTTCCCCAGACAACTGAACCTGCTGATGCTTTGATCTTCGACTTCTCAATCTCCAGAACTGTGAGAAATAAATTTCTGTTCTTTATAAATTGCCTAGTCTGTGGTATTCGGTTATAGCAACACAAACGGAGTGGTACAAGGCCCTAGACATCTCTGGTGCTGTCATGTCCAGAACCCCAGTGTTAGTAAGTGGCAAAATCAGGAAAATGGGTAACTGTATGAGATGATGGATATATTAATTTGTTTCACTACAGTAACTATTTTACTATATACAAGGGGTCTTCAAAAAGTTCATAGAAGATTTGTATTATCTCTTAATTCTGTTTTTCCATGAACTTTTTGACGTACTCTCATATACACGTACCTCATAACATCATGTTGTATACCCTGAACCTACACAAGAAAATTTATTTTTAAAAACAAAGAAATGTTGGACTCTCTTCTATTAGCTGATAAACACATCAAATTTCTTGAACATATTTTAAACAGACCTCCAGTGCATGAAGGAATATCTCATTATTTTCTGTGAAACAGGAACAAAAAGAAGCTAATTTTTAGTCAGTTCTATTCCTTGAAAAGGAGAAAAGTATCTGATTACCTCATAGATAGAATCCTGAAGTCCATATAGAGAAAGTGTAGAAAGTGATATCTTTAGATATTTCCCATACTTTTTCTTACATTTAATTATTTGTACATGTGGTTCTCTTTCTCTCTGTCCTAAAGATTTCCTCTCTCAAAGTCCAATGGCATGTACTTAAATAGCAGTTTTCCTACACACAGCATGAAATGTAAGGGAGGCTTGATTTTGTAATGAGTTTTCCCCAGATTGCTTAATACATCTGATTTATCCAGACTGTCACTGCCTTTCTCGATGCCTCTTATTCAGCTTTCTGCAGCAGCAGCTTTCTATGCATAACATTACCCTTCATCCTCTCCTCACACTAATTTTCTGTAGCAATAATTGCAGCAAAGAATTCCCCCAATTCAGCATTTGGAAGCAATAGTTTGTAAGCCAGCTTTAGAGAGTGAAATGATATCAATTTAGAACTTTTTAAAAATAAGTTTATAACATAAACAAATGTAAATTATGTCCATCATTACTGATGATAATGTTGAATTTCTTAGAAGTGGCGATATAACTGCTTTAGCAATTCAGTTTCTATTTTACATTCTGTTTCTCTATTATTCAGGGAATATGTATAGATTATGTAGGTTATTGGGGCTTTTTCTTCTCCCTCTGCTTTCTAGAATGGTCTGGTTTACCACTATTTAGCACTTCCTAATGTTAGATATAAAACTAAAGAAACAGACACTCAAACTAAAATATTTTACCCCTTTTCTAACTTTTTAAAAAAATTTTGTGAAGTTTATTGGGAGCCAAATGTGAAGATCAACCCAGGAAACAAGAGCCAGAGAAGTGCTCCCCACTTTTCTAACTTTTTAAGCATTAGAATAAGAAAAGATTGGCAGTGAAAAATGAATTGCAGTTGTTTTCATCTATCCAAGTTTTTTTTTTTTTATCACTTTTACCATACACAATCAAGAATTATGATATTGTAACTATATAAGATATAATTATTGAATTAAATGGTTAGTTTAGGTGTTTAGACATTAGATATATTTGCTTCTATTAAGGTTGTTTTTTCTCTACTAGCAATACCATAAGAATTAAATCAGCAATAGTCATGAAAACAAGGTCTTGTAACGCACTGCACTTTTTATCGATCAAGAGCAGTTTAATCTAGGTCACAGGAACAATTAATTGAAGCAAACTCAAAGCAGATATGCATGTTTATAGGGCTGATTCTCTACCTGCCATTTTAATGCCCTTGGCAGAAGAAACACAATGTTTCTAGATTTCACATATATGACTGACACAGAGGCTAGCCAAATTCTATTTTTCCTTTCTTACTCCCACCCAATGTGAAGTATATGCAGGTACTTGAAAAATTTAAAGCAGATACTGATCATTACTTTAGTCTCAGGCAAGACAGTTTCCAAAGCAAAAGCATTTAATTGAACACAAACTGCCATTTTATTTAGGAAAAGACAACATGCATGTAATGAAGGTATAACAGGCATGAAACTTCAAGCTCTGGCAGAGAATCAATATTTCTAAAACAGGAATTCTTTTAAAAAAGTAAGAATTTAAGCCAAATAGATGTAGAACTAAAATACAAAACTATGTAACTGAAAACAGACTATACCATAAAAAAAAATCTAAATAAATTACAAAAGCAGAAATTGCACATGCTTGACCAAGATACAATAAAATTAAATATGAATTTAATAAGTCTTCTAACCAGAAAAAAGATAAAAAAAATAAAATAACCCCCCTGACTGCCATTACCTAGAGATTTACATCATTATCTTTAGTTACTGATAAAGTCTAAGAAAAACTGTAAAAAGTATAGTCACATCTATTTATAATGTGTGGAAGTATATTGCACATGAAAATTGTATAATATGACTAAAGCTATATTCAAAGGTAAATTTGTAACACTAAATGTTCATTATCAAATAAGAATGAAAATAAGTTCATAATTCACTAAGCAGACCACTCACAATTTATAATGCAACAAATCATATGGAAAAAATAAAATATCAAATACAAGGACAGAATTTAATAAATTGGGAAATATAATACAATGTATTTGATCAGTAAATCAAGGGGCATAATTTTATGACACAATGAAAAGGAGAAACATTGAACACACGGACTGTGCACAAGATCACAAGGCAATATAATCTTGCTTTTCCATGTGCTGATATCAGTATTTCTGCCTAAACTTCTGACTTCAGGCACACTGGACTGCTTCACCTTTGAATCTACTTGCTGTATTGCATTATGTTATTCACTGTATTGAATTATATATCCTATGTTTATAATGTTGATAGCTGTGGAGTTTGTTTTTGATTTTATTTCGATTGTAAATCCTTTAAGAGCAGAAGGATTTTCTTTATCTTGTAGTCTAAAATCTAGCAGAGTGCTTGACACATATTGGTTACTCAAAAGCTGTTGACTGGATACATGAATGAGTGAATAAATTAATTCTGTAGGGCACTTCTCACATTATATAGTAGTACGTGAACTTGGTCTTGGGTTACAGTATGTGGTAAGCTGTAAATAGCTGCTAAACTGTACCTTTTGTAAGGGCCAAGACCATATCTATCTCTTTTATACTTGTTATATAACCCCAGCACTGAGCACAACACCCAGCCCAGAGTACCGGCTTAGTAAAGAGTAATTAGTTGATAGAATAAGTGGATGAGTCTGTTCATTCATCCCGCCAGATAAGGACAAGACCTCTAGGCCAAAAAAGCTATTAACAGCTATGAATGTTTGGTGAAGTTGACCCTGAAACAGCCAGAGTTACTCTTTTGGCTACTTCACTCACCAAAGCAAAATTATATTGCAACACCTGATGATATCCTGTGCTTTATGTAGCCCTATTAAACATAGCTAGAAATTAGAAATAAACCTTATTTCTTTGAGTTATTAATTTTATATTTCACGTCATATGTTCACTAATAATATAGATTCACAATTTTCTTAGAATCATAATTTAATACTATAAATAAATGAATATGTACTATGTACTAATTTATGCTACTGGTGTATCAAATCAAATATTGAATAGCTTTCCAAGAAAACCTTGCAAAATTAATAATAAGCATACAACGTGTGATATTTTTGCTAGCACTGTAATGATTATTTATTTAAATGTGTCTGTTAACAAAATTTATTTTCCTCAGTGTAAATGGCTCTGAATTTTCTTTTTTTTTAAATTAGAGAATAGAAAGACTTTCTTCTTCCATATAATGTAGTAATAGCTCTAATAGTACTTAGAATATAATAATAGTTTCAAAGTGCCTAAACTACAAAAGTAACTGAAATAACCAAATGGTATAAAAAATGCATTGCTTTAATGCTTCTTAGACATGTAAAATCTTTAAAATCTGGGATAATTCTAAGTATAAAATAAATTATTTCATGGGAATGTAAACTTATGAGTCATTTTGACATTTTTTGGACCCACACAGAAATTATTCTTCCATGGACCAGGAAGAAGCTTTGCTAATTAATGTTATTTGGTACTTGGTTTCAAAGGAATTTAAAAATTACTTTGCTCTTGGTATATTTTCAGTGATGGTTGGGTTTTGAGGTGTGGTTAGCTAAGTGATGATTAGGTGAAGAGAAAAGAAGAGTAAAGTGAAGACACAAGATTATTTTCAAGACTTTATTTTTATATTTTTAATTTTTTGATCTTATTAAATATTAACTTGCTGTTTAATTTTCCCCTTCTATCCCTCTCCACATCACCTTCATGAAGAAAAATTGACAAATATTTTCTTTTTCAGAGGCTCTTTCTTGATATTTCAAGAAGTATCTTGAGTATTGAAAAAGCAAAAAACAAAAACCTTTCACCTTAAGTACAGTGCAGTCATCTCCCTAACATCCTTTAAACACCTGGCATCTGAGTGACCATAGTAAATTCAAGTTGGTTCCACCGGAAAATCCTCTGATGGTCTCCTTTCTGATGCTATTTCATTTCTGCCACAACCTGACCAGGTTAGGGAGCACATGAGATTTGGCTGTCCAGATTTTTTTTTTTCTTGACTTAACCAGTTGGGAGTTGAGGGAAAGGAATTATGCTTAATGAATAGCAATTGCTAAATACTTGGAAGCTTGAACTATGTTTTCCAAGAAGCTCAGGGGTGAAAGAGTGAGGGAATAACCAGCAGGGAACACCACAGAAAACAAATATCATTGGAAAAAAGAGTGATAACCATGGCCAGTCTTTCTAGTACTTTTTAGTAACCCTTCCTAATCCAACCACACTTTCCAAAGGGTTCTGAAACCACCAGTCCTTTTCCAGAGACATTCAGTGAGTCTAGATGTTTGCTCATTCCCATCAAAATTCTAATCAAAGGAAAATCACATATTTAAGATATAATACTGATTTGCAAATTTTCAGTTAACTAATTTTACTATTATTTTTTTTCTAAAAGGGGATGGCCATTTAACTCAGTCAGTTAGAGCACGGTGCTGATAACAAAGTGCAGGGTTCGATCCCTGTACTGGCCAGTTGCCAAAGGAAAAAAATAAAATAAAATAAGAAATAAAAAAGGTCGGCCATGTAACAGTATTTATATCATCACGAATCAATTTTTAAAAAATCCTTTAATACTATTTCATAGTTTAAAAATGCAAAAGAGACAAGACAGCTCCGTATTTCTCCATCATCCATAAATGAATTAAAAGACTCTGAGATAATATTTTTAATCAGTTCCTTACTAAGGACTAATAAAAAAAATCATCTTTGCAATTAAAATGCAAATATGAGATGTCTCTTAGATCTGTGCTACTCAGAGTGTGGTCTGCAAACTCTTTGTCCCAAGTCTCATTGAGATAAGTTCAGAGAGAATAGGCATTTAGATACTTTTATAGAAATTTGACATGAGCAAGACATCCAAGAGTGTGGTTTTGTGTTTCACAAAAATATCAGTTGGTGATGGATTAGGAGGAGAAAAAAAAAAAAAAAAACTTCTTGTTAAGAAAGCTTGAGAAGCACTCGGTGAGATAATGAGAGCAGTTGCTCATGATTGGGGCACTAAACCACAAATCTGAATATGAGGTGAATTCTTAATTGAGGGGAATCGGTGGTAAATAGAACAGCATTTCTATTAGAAATAAAAAATGGTGTTTCGATGATCTAAAAATATTGAACTTTACCTCAGATTAGGTTGGGGTAAACCCAGGGACAGATTCACAGGATTGTGACCTGGGCAGTCACACATGGCCCTGCTGTCAGAAGGGCCCCACACTTGGTTAATGCTCTGCTCTTGCCATCTTAAAATTCTTAATAACTTTATCTTTAAGTTTATGTTTTGAAATCCAGTGTGACAATGGAGCATGCACACAAGCAGAGGAGGTATGTGCAATTCACGTGGCCATTATTCCCCGTAGCCCTGTTTGCATATAGCCTTTGAGATGCCCCGTGCCACTTCTGTTAGGCAGGTTACTTTATTTTGTAGTTTATTCACTTTTAAAATGAGGCTCATACCTGCCTTGTAGAATGATTATGAAGAATAAATGACATACAACTTTTTTGTACAGTGCCTGGCTCACAGGAACTGCTCAGTCTGGTAGGTATGCCAATGTGTCAAGTATTTCACCCTTTCACTATGCTCCTGTTACAATCCAAGTTTTTCATTTTGTCTTTTCTATAAATGAAAATAACAGAGATGCTCCAGGAATTAATATCCAAAAGAAATAATAAAGATAAACGTGACATAGGTTAAAGAAAAGAAAAAGTCAAAATTATTGTCCAACTTGTGTTTCTCAGTTGAGAACTTGAAAACATTGGAGCCAGCATGCGAGTCTGATAGAGCTCTCATTTATTTCCACTCTATCACAAATGGACAAGTATGTTTTTTAAAACCACTTCTTCCTCTTCAAATCTCTCTCTGAGAATCTACCTTGGTTGCTGACTTTGAAACAGGATGGCCTCATCTAAGATACGAAAGAATTAAGAAGGAGTTCTTTACTGGCTTAAGAAAGACAGGACTAAAATACACTTCCTTTATTAGAATGAGATGTGTAAATTGTGAATAAATGTTTTTATTCTTCAATTTAAACAGTGAATTTTATCAATGAGTTGCACGTGTTTTGCTATATTGGTGATATTACTTGCTTTGTAATTCTTAGAAAGAGGCTCCAGAATAGCAGCAAGAGCTAGGGATTCCAGAGGAGAGCATTGAGAACCTATACCCTGTGAGGAAAAAATAGTTTTCTGAGACTCTTTATACTCCACTCTACTCTAATCCATTACTTTCCAACTTAGACTAACCAAACTCTTACTTTAAGAATATCCGTAATTGCTCTCTTGTCTTTCCATAATTATTAGTGTTTATTTGAAAATGACTGTGTCAGGCACTCTTCTAAGAATTTTACATGTGTTAATTCACAATACAGCTATAAATAAGAGATTCTTATTATTATGTCCATCTTAGAGGAAAGGACACTGATGCACGATAAGTTTATATAATTTGCTGAAAATTAGCCAAATAGGAGGGAGCAGAATCGGGCTTCAAACAAACACAGGCGGTCTGACTTCACTGCCCCTGCTCTTCCACACCTGGCTTCACTGCCTCTGCACCACACCCACTCTGGAAACTCAGACCCTACATCAGCTCCAATTGTACTTGGTCAGTTCCCCCTTCCTACTTCCCACAACTGGCATTTAGGAGGTGCCCAGGAACATTTGATGAATAAATAAATGCTATTCAGAATTTCCAGTGCAGATCTCTTTTCTGAGCTCAGTTCTGAGAATACACTCATCTTCTCTTAGACGTAGCATTAAGTATCATAGGGAATCTTCAATCAGTATGACAATATGGATTCACTATGCATTATCCATCCTCTCTTCTAGTCCTCATCTTCATGAATGTAGCTGCCATTTACTCCTTTGTCCAATTTGGAAACTTGGGAGTAGCTTTTTCCTTCTTCTTGTCCTTTGCTTCTCTTTGTCAATCCTTCCTAAATATCTTACACAGCAAAGCCTTCTTCTCAAACTACAAACACTTCCACCTGAATAACAGTGATAGCCATTTAATGGCTTACAATTTTACTGACACATTTTTTCCAGACATATCTTTCTAAAACTCTAGTCATTACACTTACCCGAGAATAGGCAGAATTATGACCATCACCAGCCCCCCAAATCCCCAAAGATGTCTAGGTGGGAATCCCTGAAACATGTAAATATGTTAAATTATATGGCAAAAGAGACATTGCAGTTATTATTAAGTTAAGAGCCTTAACATCAAGTGAAGTCCTGGATTTTCTAGTGGGCCTGATGTAACCACATGGGTCTCTAAAAGTGAAGATCCTTTACTTGCTGTGGTCAAAGGAAGCTGTGAGTAAAGAAGAATCAGAAAAATGCAACCTCACTGAATTTGAAGATGTTGAAAGGGATGATGAGCTAAAGAATGCAGGAAGCCTCTAGAAGATGGAAAAGGCAAAAAACACAAATTCTCTCCAAGAGCTTCCAGGGAGAAACACAGCCCTGCCGACACCTTCCTTTTAGCTTAGTGAGACCTAAATTCAGCTTCTGACTTAGAAAACTGTAAGATAATAAATTCCTGTTGCTTTAAGCCACTAAACTTGTGATAATTTGTTAGAGCAACAATAAAAAACTAATACATCCTATATAAATCATCCAGTGACTCCCTATTAATTTTAGAAAATCCTTTTAAACAACTGTTGTCTGGCTTAGGTCCTCTTATATTTCCTCACATAGTTATCTATGGAGTTTTCCATCATAGTCCTTGTTTTTCTTTCATACTGTTGTGGGCAGTATGGGGAGGCAGGGAGGGAGAAAGTGAGGCTCCTGCCACCTATAAATGCAAACTACATTGCCTTTATGAAACCAAAATCACCAAGTACATATATGATGAGTGTAACTAGCTATCTCAGGGACAAAAAAAAAATTATTGTTTTTAAGAGTATGAAGGAAGACTTAGGAAATACCCAAAATTCTTATTAAAGGAATCTGTTAGTAATCTCAAGGAGAAAGAAATAAGATGTGATTGCAATTCAGCAAATGGAAATGGTACAAATTTTACTTTACTGCAGAAAAAAAAAAAGATTTAAAGCTAAACGTGTACCTAGAAGCAGAGGGAAATGTAGTGTGCAGAGAATAAAGCTTAAATGTGGTTGGCCTCCTTGTCTGCATGAACCCTTCTGAAGTCCTGAGAGGTGTGAGAGGGTTATACTTTCTTGTAAAATTTGCATAAGTCAGATGTATCACTGCAATCAGTAAGACTACTGTGCTTACCATTTCTCCACAACATTTTCCTTTCTGTTGGATTGCATTGGAAGGACATGTATTTGTAATATCCTATTCAGGCCATGCAAAACTTGGATCTTTCTCTGCCTAGTGAAAAGTGAAGATCAAATAGATTTCGGGTTTTCCATTTAAGTGTGTGAAAAGAAGAAAGTGTACTGTTTAAGGGACAAGGTTTTCTAGTCTCTAGAGAGTTACTATTGAAGAGATGCTCTTGTTAATGCCACTAGACTCAAAATACATGACTAATCTGATAATCACTTGTTTTTGTAATGTAGCATGCCCTTAGTGGGGCAAGATGATCTACTGATAACACTTTCTAGGTTGATCAGAAATGGTGTTTGCCACTGTAAAATAATCTTTGGAATTTTGGAACAGATGTACATTTGTGGTAGACAAAGCATGTGTCTTCATTCATCACTTAGCATAGTGCCAGTATTTGTGTGGATGCAACAGTGAAGAACACAGGCTCTCCTCTCTTACGACACTTTAAACAAGTTAACAAAGAGAAGATCATGGTACATAGAGTTAGGGTGAAGGTCTTCTTCAGGTTGGATGATAAGGGCAGGCTTCTCTGAAGTGGTGACATTTGAGCAGAAGGAGCCATTCCTGCAGAAGGAGACACTACTACAGTGATCTCTGGACAAGCATCAAGCCGAAAGCCTTCGATAGAGTCAGGTTATATGGAGTTGTAGATTAATGTTTTTCAAACTGCATGACTAATTTTTTGGTCTTGAAATCAATTTAGTAAATTGTAACAACTTTCTTAAGTGAAACAGAACAAAGAAGAATAAAATAGGAAAATCAGAATGCATTGCACATATTAAGACTATAGCTTTCATAAGATGATTGCTTCAGATTTGTGTGTGTACATGTGTGTGTATGAATATGTGTATATTAGATCATGGTATAAAATATATTTTTTTCTACGGGTCCTACTAAAAATAGTTTGAAGTATAGGGCTTATTAAGGGATCTGAGTAGTACTTCACATGAATAAGACACTGATGGAATGTTTTAAGCCACATATATACATACAAAGAAAGAATGTGAACTGCTCAAATGCTGGATCTACTGATATACTCTCATTCCCTTAGCAGGTTCAGGTTTATGTATTTGGAAAACTGAAAATTACACCATAGGTCATGATGCCTTTTATACCTGGGGTGGTCTTTTCTTCCTCCTGGAGGCACCCATACTGCATTAAGCTGCCCTGGGCAAACTACCAAAAAGGCATCTCCCAGTAATAGACAAACTACAAAAAGAGATGCCCCTTTTGAGCTGTTAAAGCATGGTAATAGCTTCACCACATTACCAGGCCACACAGCTTAGTGGGTAGATCTCAGGCTGGGTTTCAGCCGCAACTCATCTCATAGCTGAGCACCCTTTAGCCTGCAGGAACTAAACAACCATATACAGGATCCCTGAATATCCCTTGAAATTTCTTCTGCTTTGCTCCTCACCAGTCAAATTCTACAGTGTTTGCTATCTTGGATAGAATTGCTTACTTGTCAGTCCTTGGGACATTTAGGCAATTTCAATACTTAATGCAGTGCCGGGTCTAAAATTCTGCTACTGAATGAAGCAAGTAATTGAATCAACTATTTGAGAATAAACAAAGTCAATATATTAGATGATAATGTCAAAAACTGTACATAGGTGGCACATGGAAAAACCTAAGCTAAAAGACAGCTGAGACAGCATCTGAGAGACTGGCCAAATTGTCAGACACTCTGAGAGTTCCTCTTAGCCCCTCATGCTTCAGGTTGGTTTTGTTTCTTGATTTCTACTCTTGATTTTCCCTAATACCCAGTTTTTTTCCTTCCAATTTGGATGCTGCTGGTTCCTTAGCCCCTGCTCTGACATTTCCATCAGTCACTTTATTCCAGCACAATTTGCCTTTGCTTTCCAATTTTCACCTCTTAGTTTGCTTCCTGATTATTTGATGCTCGATCAACCAGTTTGGCAGATCTCATCTTGCTGCAGGAACCAACTTCCTGAATCCTGACCTTCTCCCCTGCAATGAGCCTGGCCCATCTCCACCCCTGCTGCTGCCACCCAATTTAGATTGACTCCCCGTGTTAGGCTTTAGTTTATCAAATGAGATTAGTCACCTGGCATATCAAGCATTTCGAAATATTCATGTGACAGGTAGAACATTTAAGACTGTACTGTAGTGTATAAGACAGCAATGTAGTAGTCCATTTTGTGTTGCTATAACAGAATACCAGAAACTGGATAATTTATAAAGAGAAGAGGTTTATTTGGCTCACAGTCTGGGACAGCTACATCTGGTGTGGGCCTCAGGCTACTTCTACTTATGGTGGAAAGTGATAGGCAACCAGCGGGTACAAGCAGATCACATGGCGAGAGGAAGCAAGAGAGAGAGAGGAGGAGCCAGGGTTCTATAAACAACCAGCTCTCACCAGAACTAACAGAGCAAGAATTCACTCACTACCCCCACCCCCGAGGGAGAGCATTAATCCATTCATGAGGGATTCACCCCCATGACTCAAACTGCTCCCAATACTGCCACGTTGGGGATCAGGTTTCCAAATGAGTTTTTGGGGGACAAAACATCCAAACTCTATCAAGCAGTAATTAATTTTAAAATAAACATTGTAAATTCACTTATACTAAGATTGTCGTTATTACTTAACTAAAATAATTAATTTATACAGTACTTACACACCTAGCACAATAAAAGATTACTTAAAATTCATGTGACTCACTGGATATGGAAATTAAGGCATTTATAAAAGTATTTCTAAATAAAATAATTTTTACCATGAAGACAGCACAGATTGTGGCTCTAAATAATGTGATTTTAGCTATGTTTGAATCAGAAAAAGTAACCAGGACAAACTACTGACTAAGGTTCTAGTGCCTAGACCACAAGTTTCAAAGAATACTTGTGAACTAGTTGAGAGATTCTGTGTCAATGCAGATATCAAACAATATAAGAAAATATGTCACATATTTGATTCAGCAGTATTGACAGAAAATAAATTTTTTTTTTTTTTTGTCTTTTTTTTTCCGTGTCCGGCAACGGATCGCAACCCTCAGTGTTGCCCCCGTACCGGACCGGGGACCGGCAACGGGATTGCAACCCTCGGTGTTGCTCCCGCGCCTCGCTCAACCAGTGAGCGGGAACCGGTCGGTATGTGGGATCTGAACCCTCGGGCGGGAGCGCTGCTGCGCTTCCCAAGCGGCGCACTATCCAGTGCACCACCGGGCCGGCCCGACAGAAAATAAAATTTGTTTATTTGTATGATTGGTTTTTACTTTAGGTTATCAGTCCTGATTGAGCTTTTCAAGGAATATGGATATTTGGAATATTTCCACTCAGATCTGAGCAATTGTAAATGTAAATGGGTGTGCTAAATAAAGTCTGTCTCTTTGTGCCAACAACATTCAGAAAATTCAATGAGGAATCAGAGTCAGGTTTAAGGACAATTATTTAGGTCATGCTGTCTTTGCTCAAGGAATCACTTTCAATTTAGAGGCAAATTGTGGATAATGAGAAAAAAAATCACCAAGAACAAAGGCTTTCATTTGTACACATGTGCATTAATTTTTTTGAATATGGGACATGTACAAAAGTTATGTAAGTTATAATGCCTGTGATCCTTTTGTTCTTCCCTCTCCCCCACAGCCACTTACCCACAAACACATGTAAACACAATTACTGTTAAATATACATTTTTTAAAAATCAAGCATGACTTTTGAAAGGTGCACCCCTGAGCTAAAGTGACATTAAAGCAGACAAAATCAAATCAAGTCAAAAATAACAAGATTTATTTCAAGGTGGTTGAAATTTGAACCTGTATAAACTAGCAACCCTTGATCAGATTTAAAGACATCAACAAGTGTTGGTTTAAAAAAAATTTTTTTAATGATATTAATCTTCCTATTCTCTTCACCATTTAAAAATGTACTCCCCGCTTTCCTATTTTATCCTCTTTAAGAAAATATTCCTTGGATTTAAGAAAGTCAGCTGTCAGAAGAGGTACCTTGGCCAGTGTCTCAGGGCCTGCCCAGGGACCTGAGGTGTGGAGCTGGGGACTGGACACCCCTCCCATAACCGGGCACACCACTAGTACCAAGGAGCATGCCAAAAACATCACCTCCATGTGGGTGGCCCACCACAGCCACCACAATAACCACAGCTGCCGTGAAAATGGCTAGATGTCACAACCACCACGCAGATGGTCCTCCAGCCACTGGAGTATATTGACACAAGGAGAGTCACCAGCAGAGACCAAGAAAAAGAAGAGGATGTCTCTCTCCACAAAGCTCATTCCAGAGTGACAGAAGAAGTATCTGCTCTAAGGTAATATTGGGGAAACTGAACACATCTCTCGGCATTGGACAGGTTATCTAGGCAGCAAATCAACAGAGCAACCATTACTCTTTCAGAAGGAGAGAAGAAATCTAGGGTTATCAGAGGTGGGAGGAGGGAGGGAAAGCAGGATGGGGAGTGATTGGACAATGGGCATAAAAAATAAGTATGATTTGTAACAATATATATACTAGTAATATTGATTTGATCAATATATGTCAACATTGAACCCCAAAAATATGTATAATCAATTATGATTCAATAAAATTTTCAAAGGAGAAGAAAAAAAAGAAGAGGCACCTTGGAGACTGTGTGACTTAAGACTGAGAGATTATAAAAAAGCACTGTGGGAGCATTCTTTCCAGCTGTTTAAGGACAATATGCTATTCAAGCAAGACTAATCATTCATAGCAACCATGCTCTTGAATAACTAATTCTTTTAACTTCATTAATTTTCTTAAATAAAAACATTAAATGTATAAGGAATATTTAATAACTTAGTTCTACTATAAATCAAGAGTTCTCATATTTGGGGATTTTATGGACAGAAAATGCTCAAATAAAATATAATTGGTATTTTCCCAGTAACAGCAATAAAACAATAAAACAATTAAACAAAAACAACAAAACAAATGAATACAACTGTCATTATGTAACTATAATTTAACAAAAGCAATGTTGTTTGATATCAATGTATAACAGTTGTGACCTTAGAATAAAGGATGATCCTATGAATTGATTAACTCTAGGCTTATGAAAAGCTCACTACTTTGTAAATGTATTTTATTTTGCCACATCCATAAAAATTTAGTCAAGAACTGCATTGGTTCAGAGACTGATATCTGATCACTACTATTCTAAAATGCTAAGTGCATATTTTACTTGCACAAAGGGAGCTTAGTAAATTAAGCCTTAATAATTTCCTGTGCTAAGCTCTAATTTTCTTATGTGTGAAATGAACATAAAAATAGGAACTATCTAATAGAGGTGTTGTGAGAATTCAGTGGGTTAAACACCTATACCCAATGGGCTAATACACTTAAATACTGAAAAAGTAGAGTTTGGATCCTCATTGTATGTAAGATTTGATTCATTTCTAAAATATCCAACTCTCAAATCTACGTTAAATAACTCAAAAGTGAAAAAAAATCCATAAACACATTGAGCTTTAGTTTATGACATGCATGATGTAGTAAGTGTACAACAGGTGAAGTGTACTGATGTCTGCAATTTACTGTGCATTAAAAAAATATGGATTGACAGATAGAGGGATGAATAGATGGATATTCAAGCACAAAGCAAATATAACATAATGATAGCTGTAGAATTTAGGTAGTGGGTATATGTACAATTCTTTCCAATTTTCTATGTGTTTTAAATTAAAAATAATAATATAGAAAAAATTTGAAACTGTACAGAATTTTAAAGAATCTAAAAATTTTTAGTACCTATATGCTACCTATTTAGCAAGCAAAAAATAGTTAAAATAGTAAGCAACCAGATGCAGGCATTGTTCCTACCACTTATCTGGGAATTTCTAAAGTTACAGTTAAGGGCAGGATTTCTACCCCTTGCCTCATAATTGCTAGTCGTGATGGTGCCCCTAAAGGCAAAACCTTGTTTGCCCTGACTCCCACTTCAGCCATGTGTCAGAGGCTGTGGGTGGCCCTTGTGCCTGCAGCACAACTTGGCATCCAGTTCTGACTTACTTGACCAGCCTACGTGTATTTGAAAGGTGGAGTCTTTGGGAGGTGATTGGATCGTGAGGACTCTGTTCTCACAAATGACTGAATTAATTCATTTGTGGATTAATGGGTTGATGATAAATGAGTTATCACAGGAGGGGCACTTGTGGCTTTACAAGGAGAGAAAGTGAGCATGTTATCGCAAGCTCTTGCTCAGCCCTCGCCATGTGATAGCCTGCACCACCTTCCACTCTGCAGAGACCACTACCAAGAAGGTCCTCACTAGATAGGCCCCTGGACCTTGGACTTCCCAGTGTCCAAAACTGTAAGAAGTAAATTTTATTTCTTTAAAAATTACCCAGTTGCAGGTATTCTGTTTTCAGCGACAGAAAACTGACCAATATAGAATCAAAATATGAAATACAACTGTACAGTAATTTATTTTCTATGCACAGATAACAAAGTAAAGATCAATTTTAGGCAAAACAAACTCTGCTTTAAGCTTAGATCTTTTCAGTAAACCTCTGTTTTTCTGAATTATCCAGATAAAAATTGCCATTCTATACTTTATTTCTGTATAAACATAATATCAGAAAGAATACTATTCTTCGATAATATTTGTTTCCACAAAAGGATTAGGCCCATGATGAGGGAAACTTCATCAGGATTAATAGGAGTTGGAAATGGTAACTATAAATTTGTCAACAGGTTATTTAGTGCCCTAAATAGAGTTTAAAAAAAACAAAACAAAACAAAACATAGATCGGAGAATTTGGGGGTTAAAGATACCCTTAGAAATATGCTTTTATGAATGAGAAAACTAATGTCCAAAAAATTTAAATGTGTCACTTCTCAAGTCCATTTCAGGTCCAATTAAATGGAAGAGTCGGTCCATACAGTACATCTCCCACACCATACTGCCAATCACTCTGCAGGGTTGCATTATTTTGCTATGTAGAAACAGGACTTTAGAAGGAAATCCATATAGAAAATCATTTATGTTAATATGGATAGATGTCTGTTTACATTCAGGGAATAGTAAAAGATTATATTTAGTTTTGAATTATTTGCATGAGGTTTATGCAATTTACATATAGATTACAAATCATATATCTTACCAAGCACAATAGGGAAGACTTAAGAGTGCTATAGAATCCTTCATCCTGATTTTCTTGGCTTAAGAAGACTTAAGTAAGAATTCAATACATAAAATATTCATTGTGTGTTAGGCATTCTGCAAGGTGCTTCAAGGTACACAAAAACCCTGTCCTCAAGAAGTCGACAGTCTACTAGATGGGGAAGATACTGGTATGTAAATAACATTTACAGAGTTGTGTTTTGCAAGCTGGATCAGAGGAGGGAAAAACTGGGAGGAGGCACTTTGGCAAAATATAGGGGAAAAGCAGAGGGACTGAGAGACTGGGCAGTTGATGTTGGGAGAGAGGGGTCGGCTGCTGCAGGCAAAGAAGAAACGTTTTGATTCAAAACCTGAGAATTCTAGTGGATCAATTCCTCTTCCTCTCCCATTCTCTCACTACCCCTTTATACATTAACAAAAACAATTAAAAATGATGAGTTTAAGTGCAAAGAAACTGCCATAACATCAACGTCAACAAACCTGTCCCCCTCCTAGTATCTTGAATATTTCCCCCAAGCCAAATCCAGGGAGTCATCATAGATCGTTCCTTGGCCTTCAACCTCCACATTCCATCATTCAAATTCCAATAATACTACCTGTAAAACAGCTATATTTTAATCCACACCACACTGTTCCTGCCCTCCTCCTCTGTTTCATTTGGACTACTGTACTGGGTCTACTGTCTCCAACTCTCTATTTTGCTTTC
Source organism: Galeopterus variegatus (assembly GCF_000696425.1). Taxonomy (NCBI): domain Eukaryota; kingdom Metazoa; phylum Chordata; class Mammalia; order Dermoptera; family Cynocephalidae; genus Galeopterus; species Galeopterus variegatus. Next base: position 48,068 of record NW_007735769.1, on the reverse strand, counting down.
CAGGATCTTACAGAATAGGAGTTAACACAGACAAAATAAAATCTGAGTTCAACTGCATGTCACTATGGTATTTTGTGATCTGATCCTTATCAGTATCATCTTACCTTCTACCACTTCCTTTTCTGCTCTACTTCCACCTTTATTCTCCAAGAATATTGAAGATTTGTAGTTCCAGGAACATGCCATAGTTTTGCACTCCTGCACCTTTTCACTTGTCGAATACTAGCTAACAGGCAACGCTCTTTTTAGATCACATAACTGCACTGGGGAGTTAATGAATAAATAAATGAATTTATTGTAGCCTTTCTTGGCATTTTTCAGTATCTCAAATAGTATGTGTTTTGTTCTTCTAAATGGTTCTTAAATAGATGGGTCATTTAAACAACTGTGCACTGGTACTGTGTTAGTCACTGTGATAACAAGGACAGATCATTTATAATCTCTGCACAACAAGATAGCATAAACTATTCAGAACAACTTAGAAATATAAAATACTTTATTTAAGGTTATAGCCTATAGTATGATATATTAGCTATTGATAGTGTGTAACAGGAACTTGACAAACACTAAAAACAAGGAAGGAAAAAAAGCAGGAAATCAAACAAGCAAGAGAATGAAAGAGACAGAAAAAATTTGAATTTAAAGTCCAAGGGGTATGGTCTTTTCACATATTTTTAACCCAAGAAAGTCTTGTATAAACAATATTTTAAAAGAAAACTCAGTATGTAAAGGAAACATGTTATTCATTTCATTAGGTCTATACATACTTACTGATCACTTCCTACATGCTTGTACTGTTTAGGGATAGAGACATAGCAAAGAAGAAGACAGATAAGTTCCCTGTCATCACAGAGCTTTATTTCTAGCAGAGAAAATACCTACAAGAGAAATTTCCAGATGGTGTAAGTAATATGAAAATAATAAAGCAGGATAATATGATTGAGAATGACAGAGAAGGGGTTTGGCTACTTTTGATAAGGTGATTGAGGCAACCTGAGAAGGACGTAATGCTTGAGCTGAGACCTGGATAAATGAGGAGCAATCCAGGCAGAGAAAGTATCACATGCACAGGCCCTGCAGTGGAAACAAACTTAAGTTCAAGAAAGGACTGAAGGAAAATGAGGGAGAGGGTGCATGGTAGAAAATGGGGATAAAGTGATTGGCTCAGAGATGTAGGGATGAATAGGCCTTTTTATGAATTGATGGGAAGCTAATGGAGAGTAGATGGTAGGCACAAATATGGTTGTTGTTGAAGGAAGAGGGGGCCGTCACTGTGAACATACTCTGAGGACTGTGAAGTTCCTCCCATTTCTCATGCCTGCACATCACAAAAATGGCATTAGTTAGACCCCATTGCCCTGTTTTCCACCAATGGCTTATGTAATTTAATGGTGCTCAGCTCAAACAAATTTCTTGAGCACCTATTATGTGCCCATGACTGAGCTCAGCGATAGAGATACAGCGATGAAAGACCTGGTTCTTGTCTTAGTGATTATACAACATAGAGGGAAAGGCAGGCACATTAACACAATTTTAGATAATATATAAAGTGCTACGGTGGAGATACTGAAAGATTGAGGTGAAGATCAATTATCCTATGCTGGTGGTTTGGGAAAGTTTCCTAAAGAAGTAACACCTGAGGTCCTGGTTAATTAACCAGACAAAAAAGGGTATTCCAAGCATAAGCCGGAGAGAAAAACATTTTCACTTAGATGGTACAAAGAAGGTCTTTCAGTCAGTACTAATAAAGCTTAAAGTATGAACTGGAAACCAGTGGGAAACAAGGGTAGGGACATAAACAAATACATAAAGAAAGGTTTCAAAGCTATTTCAGCAAACACTATCCAGAGCTCAGTTAAAGGCCATTGATGGGTGTTGAAGAGTAGATAGGGCCTAGTCAGAATTGTAGTTTAAATAGATCTCTGGCAGCTGGTGGAGAACATATTGGACATATTTTTTCCCCTGCTACCATTCTGGAAGAGAATTGCTTTCCTAGAAATGCCAAACCTCTTCTCAGTTCTTTAAACACATTTTAATCATGACAGAACAGTTTAAAGAAACTTACCTAATATTTTCCTCATAGTCTCCAACATTTTTCTTTTCTAAATTCACTTTATAGTTTCATTGCATTATGTCAAGGAGGAAGAATAAAAAAAGTGGCTTTTGGTTCACCTTATTAGCCAGACATTCTGCTAACATAAGCCCAAGATGTCCTTACTTTTCTAATATTACTCATGTCTTAGATTCCAAGACTGCAGTGAATTCACCTGACCCAGATATGACAGGAGACACTTACTGATGGATATTTGCAACCTTTCTGCATCTCTCTTCTGAAAATCTTTACTCTTCTTCTGATTTGATTGCATAACTGGAAATTAAATGGAAAGTCATACCTTCCTAAAAAAGCTCATGATTTAAAATTTTGCATTTCTTTTACCTGAGGGTATCCATTGTCATCTTACACATCCTATGGTTCCACTGACCTTTGGGCAACACTCTGAAGCACGGCTCTCTGTTCAAGGCAGCACACACCTGTGATGAGGATGCAGGTCTCAGGGGGATGTTTCAGTGTCTGTATTGGATTCTAATTGCTACTCTGCCTGGAAACTTCCAATATCTTCAGAATCATAGCCCAGCTTGAAGTCTTAGCCAATACTTATGTGCATGTTTCATTGGTATTATAAATCAACTACCATCCCATTCACCTGGACATTCACCTGTCATCACTGGAGTAATTCTTTGAAGAACCTGTGCTTCTGCCATTTTGTATTCACAGTTAGACATAAGTAGGAATTAAAACATGATACCATTTGCAAGTACATTTCTCTAGAGAGAAGATAGAAAGTTTTTTTTCTATTTTATCATCCACGAACTTATTTTTATATACTAGAGAGTAATGATTAAGTTTTTGCATAATTTTATCCAGACAGAGATAAAGATAGTTAGAGGGTTAATCTTTAAATTCTTTGTTTTCTCTACTTTCTTCTTTGCAGCATTTGCTGTTCCCACCTTCTTCCATATCAAAGCCATTACATGTCATTGATACCATCCTTCAATCTAGGCCAAGTATTCTTATGCTTTTGTCTCAAAGGACTCACTTGCATGAATGTGTTCATATTAACTTGTTTGTTTGTCCCTTCATTATTTTATTAATTTGCTGAATTATTAAACTTCTTTCTCTCTAATCAAAGCTTGAAAGACAATCTAGAACCATTAAAAGGCCCTGGATTAGCCACCAGAGCCTTGGATGCAATTCCTAGCTTTGCAACTAGTTGTGTGAATCTGGAAGATAATTTAGCCTCCTTGGACATTTGTGTACTCATCTAAAAATGGAATGGACTGAATCAGTAGCCACTTACCTTAATTAGGTCATAAGCTGCTCACAGAATCTAATAGCTATAAACTCACTCCCCTGAAAAGAAAAAAAATGCTTATATCCACATACATGAAATATTTTGGATGTTATTTCTTGGGGCTCATGGAATCCTAAAATCTGTGGATAAATGCTTCGGAGATTCTTAGGCTCTGCTTAAGAGCCATTGAAGTAGATAATCTCTACTTTCATAGTTCCATAAGCCCTTGCTACTCAACGTGTAGTTCACAGAGCAGCAGTTCACTTGGGAATTTGTTAGAAATCCCACATCCTACCCCAGACCTATCGGATAAGAGTCTGCATCCTAACAATATTTTCAGGTGATTCATATGAACATCAAAGTTTGAGGAGCACAGCTGTCAAGTTTGGCTTAAATTATTATGTTATGTTTGAGTTAATGAAAATTATGATTAAGTGTACATGGTATTTGGGAAAGCTATCACCACTACTCACCCTACTGACAAGATAGGAAGAAAAAGACCAAAAAGATAGTTTAGCCAAGTAATTCTACTGACAGTCATTTATGTGAACCACTTAGCATTTATGCCTAATAATCATGCAGCACAATAATGATGATGCACTCTATGGATAGATTCAATGTGTCAGATTAGCATTGCTCTAGGTTTTATTTAATTATAGTAGCAAATTTCAGACACATAATTAGTCTTCATGATTTGTTATTCTTACAACATGGAAATATGCTCAGAACCTTTCAAATTAAGGCAAATACTATTTTAAAAGGATGTCTTGAAGATGAAAATTAAGCTTTTAATACTAAATGATTTAGTATTTATATAGGACATCTATTCTGAAGTAAAAATAGTTTGGCTCAAAACATATAAGAGAAATTTAAAACCATAGTGTTCATTTGCAAATATTGGACTTGAAACATCATATTATAGCTGCCTAAAATTAAAGTAACTTTCGAAGTTGTCCTCTGTAGAACTAATGCCACATTAGTCCACAAAACTGTGAGCTCTTATATTTCAAAAATGACCTCTTAGAATGGAAGAAACTAAATTTATTAGGAGCATGGGAGATATATGGATTAAGAGATAATAGAAAACTGAATAAGATAGAAGAGAAAATAAAGTTATGGGTAGCAAAGAAGGTAGAGAAGAGATGAAAAGAGTAAGAATCTTCATGCGTAAATGCAGTGACATTTACTGATCCAAGAAAAGAAACAGGGGAGGAGATAACATGGTTTCAAGATGTTCATGCACTTTTTTGTCATACCAATAATAGTAACTCAATAATGTTCTTAAAATAGAATCTCTCCTCTCTCGCTCTTTCTTTTTCTCTCTTTTTCTCTCTTTTTCTGTCTCTCTTCCTCCTTCCTCCCTTCTTCTCTCCCTCTCCTCATATGTGTTGTAGTGCATTTGGGTATTCCTGAAAAGGCATAATTCATTAGGGAAGATGGCTACATCATTTTTTTCCCAAAAAACACTTCTTATTTTTAGTAAATCTATGACCTCATTTTGAGTTTATCAAGGTGGTTACTCATTGTCTCTGATCAGAGCCTTTAGAAAAGTGTAGCTCATTTGCCTATGTCCTCTTATTTAAGTCATTTGCTTATCTCTTTTTATCCAAGCCAGTGGTCCTTTCTAGTTCCCAGTCCATTTATCTCATGCTTCTGCTTTGTGAGTTGCTCCAAAACAGAACTTTCTTATAAACTAAAAAGTTGAAAGAGCAAGAGAAATCATGGCTAATTTCTTTCCTCACCTCCAGGTAAGGTTTTTTTTTCTTTTTCTTTTGTGACTGGCCGTTAGGGGGATCTAAACCTGTGACCTTGGAGTTATAAGGCTGCATTCAAACCAACTGAGCTAACCAGCCAGCCCATATAAGAGTTTTGTTAACTTTCTTTGCATCTACTAAACAAGTTCTCTGAGTTCAATGTAAGGTCAATGCTGGGGCCCAGGGAGGCATAATTTAGGGTGTAAGAATGTAGATGGTGGTTTCCTAATCACACAACTAAATTGCCCCTAAAATAATAAGTGTCTTACAAGGAGCCGTTCTGTTCTGTTGCATTTCACATTGATTCATGACAGTTGATTCATTTGCTGATCTAGAGTGTTTATTTTGCACTGAAACATTCACATACTAATTTAATAGATGTTTGTTGAATAAAGACAATAGTTCAAGAAAGTAATGTGAGAGCGCGCACTGTTCCATTTATGAATTATACTTTACAGTCCGTTTAGGTATTGATTTTTTTTTTCCTGCTTTTTTTGCTCTGCAAGGTTGATTTCTTGTTGGATATAATTTCTAAGGTAAAGCAGGGATTAAATAGGTAATAGGTTTTTATAGTGCCTAATGTCGAATGTAATTATCTTTTAATAATGGTCATAATGATGTTGTACTCTTCTACTACTTATAATAATGATGTAGTTCTACCCCTTCCCAAGTTTGTACAGAGATTGCCGCTGCTCCTGTGCCTGCTTCATTTAGAGAGTGGATGTTAGAGAAACGAGCTGAAAGACAGGAGAATCCTTAAGGATCAAGAACTAAGATGGAAAAGTACTACAAATGTAAGTCAGATTTACCCTGCTTATCTAGTTCTATATAAGGTTTATCTTTTCTGTCTTCTTATTTATACTATGATTTTCCTTCCTAAGTTGAAAGTCTTTATGTTTATCTTTATAGCAAACTTAGGAGTTGTACTATTTAAGTAAGTTAGGCATGTATATAAGTGTGAGTCTATGTATATGTGCACATATTTATGGATGTGTGTAATTATGCGTGTGTACATGTATATAAGCATTTGACTGTGCATACATTTGTACTGTATTTGTATATTTGCCTGGTTGTTTCTGTGTACATAAGTATGAATACGTGGGTGTGTATTTGAGTGTGTATATGTGTGTTTATATTTTGGTATATCAGAAGACAGACAAATTTAAGAAAGTATATAGCTTGTCCACATAATCATTTGGTTTGAAAAATAAACTTTCTAATATATTCTGTGATGTTCATATACCTGGTCTATGNCAACCAACTGTGCCCAGAACACACAGGCCAAGGGCTGCAGAGGGTACCTCAAGGTTCTTGCCTCTGTCTGGGGATTTAGAGTTGGGAACTGTTGCTGCTTTTATTGCAGAAGGGAAGGTGTGGAAAGGAAAAACTGAAAAATGTAAATGGAGCCCCTCCCTATTACACAGCAGGCCCGGTTCACAACACAGGATTCTTCACAGAATAAGAGACTCTAAGCAACATCCCTGGAATCTTGGAAAACCAGGACTTTAGAATCACAAATCGTAAAACTTGATTCCCTATAATTTATTAAATATAGTATCTTACCATTAGAGAGCAATAATGGTAGGAAAGACCTTGGAGTTTTAGTTAGACCCACCCCCACATTTAGTTAGAGAGGATGTGATGGGCCTGGTGAGGTAGGGCACAGCTGGCACTGGATTCCAGGTTTCCTGACTCCCAGTCCTGTACCAACCACGCTGCCTCTCATAGATGCAGGCTGTCAACCAACTGTGCCCAGAACACACAGGCCAAGGGCTGCAGAGGGTACCTCAAGGTTCTTGCTTCTGTCTGGGGATTTAGAGTTGGGAACTGTTGCTGCTTTTATTGCAGAAGGGAAGGTGTGGAAAGGAGTAAAAATAGCTCAGCAATTCCTCCTCACCACTAGGTGCCCACCCCGCTCCCCACCACACACTCTTCTGAAGTTCCAGTGCTGGCTGTGCTGCCAACAGACCTTGTGGCTTTAGGCAAATCATAACCTCACTTTGGGCCTCAGTTTCCCTCTCAAAAAGCAAGAAGGTTGGAAGATGTCTGGTCTTCCCAGTTCTGCCCTCAGGAATCATCTGCCTTCCTTTCCCCACCGCGCGCGCGCGCGCGCGCACACACACACACACACACCTCAGTTTCCCTCTCAAAAAGCAAGAAGGTTGGAAGATGTCTGGTCTTCCCAGTTCTGCCCCCCACACACACACACACACACTGTGCATTTAGTCGGGACTCTGAAAACATTTGTTGAATGAGTCATTTAACCAACTGGACCTGCAAGAAAAGGCTCTCTAAATTTCCAAGTGCAGCAACAGCTCATTTGGTTATTCTTTACTGAGCACCTACCTTGGACCAGCCCCCGTTCCTGAATGAGGGACACAGAGACCATGCCTTTCCCTCAGTGAGCTCCCAGACCCACCCTACCAAGGTAGTGGGTTTGTGAAACCTGGCAAAGCTATAAAGCTATAAGAAGGTTAATCTGCTCAATAAAGCAGTCCTCTTAAACGCTGTATATGGCAGGACTCCTCTGGAGATATACAGAATTCAGCGGGTACATGTATTTTTTTCTTTCCTAGAAGGAAACACAAGAAACTGTTAATAGTGGTTAAGTGTTAATAATGGTTAAGAACTAGGGAAAGGTCTGTACTTTCAATTTTATACTTTTCTGTACTGCTTGTATAATAATATATATTATCCTCCCTCCCTTTCAACAGGGATTACTTCAGCAGCAGGATTATGGGCTGTATTTTTTTCTATATACTTTTGGTATTAAAATAAAACCCATCACTATTTTAATTGTCAGGAACAAAATAAAGCAAAACAAATAAAACCTTCTCAAATAAAATAAATAAAAACTTCAGCAGACTAGACCATAATACGTGCTTTTTACACTAATCCATGTTCCAACTCAAACTCTTTTGCAGTCCAGCCCCACATACAGTCTGTCTACTGGATATCTCCATCTGGATCCATCTGCCAAAACAAACACTGTTTTTCTTCTCTGACTTTGCTCCTCATTCCTATGTCTCTACTTGGGTGAATAGCCCCATGGCCACATCACCCAATTCAGAAATCAGAGCCATTCTAGTCCTCTCCTCTCCCACACCCCCACATTTGATTTGCCATAAATCCACTTACCAATCCCCTTCCTCTCCATCCTTACTACTACATTTCTTCCCAATTCTTCTCCTTGCCTCCAACCTCATCCTTTTCCCAATTATCCATTTTCCACACTGGCCTCCCTATCAGTCTCTAAAGTATAGATCTGACCGTGGCACTTCCCTGTTTAAACCTCATTAGCAGCTCCTAATGGCCATCTAAATAAAGTCAAACTGTTTTCCTACCCACAGCCCCACCCTATATTCCAAGCACCCTGGAAGAATTTTCACCTCCTAGAACCTAGAGCATATATTCATACCATCATAACTTTATATATGAAGTTTCCTATGCTAACACTTTTCCCCCTTGTCCACCTTACATAGTCCTTCCTATGAATAGCTGAATGTCCAGCTTAAGTGTCACTTTTTCCTAGAAGCGTTCTCTGACTCCTTTGGCTACAATTATTTTCTTCCTGCACACTCTCACACCCCTCTCTGTTCCATTCTATCTCATAACTTATTACACTGTTTTATAATTGCCTATTTAACAGTCTGTCTCCCCCTCTAGACTGAGAGCTCTGTGAGGGGAGGGGCAGCCTTTTGCCTTTGTAGCTCCAGAACCTAGAAGAGATTCTTGCACAAAGTCAGCACTAGGTAAATGTTTACTGAATGCTGATTGAATTATTAAAGACTGACCACTACATCATTTGCTTGCCTGCACATCTAAGTGCTTCCTCACCCTATCACGACCTCTCTCCCACACCATCTTTGTTCAGAGGTAGAAGCATACACTCAGCAGGTGGTTGAGGCAAAAATAAACATTTCTGTGACTAAGGTCTACTATGTCCTGAAGACATGAAGAAGGAGAAGGAATAGAGGCAATAGAAATTATACTGCTTACCCTGACTCTATTTCTTATAGCAAGGGAAGAATTAACATTCACTGAGGAATCTACCATGTGTTAGGTACTATGGCTGACATTCTCCATATGTGATTTCATTTAATCCCTACAGCAACTCCAAGATAAAGAGGTTATCATCCCTATATTATAGGTGAGAAATAAAAGTTCAAAGTTAAATGATTTGCCGAAGTTCTCACAGTCAAGAGTGTCTGCCTCCCATATATCTATGGCCAACTGATTTTCAATAAGAGTGCCAAGACCACTCAATGAGGAAAGACTAGTCTCTTCAACAAATGGTGCTGGGACAATTGGATATCACATGCAAAAGAATGAAGTTGGACCCCTATCTCACACCATATACAAAAAGTAACTCAAAATGGACCAGTGACCTAAATATAAGAGCTAAAAATGATAAAAGACTTAGAAGAAAACATAGGAGTAAATCTTCTTGACCTGGGGTTTGGCAATGGATCTTTGACATGACACCAAAAACATGAGCAGCAAAAGAAAAAAATAAACAAATTGGCCTTCATCAAAATTAAAAACTTTTGTGCATCAAAGAACGTCATCAAGATAGTGAAAAGACAGCCTACAGAATGGGAGAAAATATATGCAAATCATATATCTGATAAGGGTCTAGTATCCAGAATATATAAAGAATTCTTACAATTCAACAACAAAAAACACGACCCAATCAAAAAATGGGACAGAGAGAAAGAAAAAAACGACAATCACAGTAATACGTTGAACTTTTAGAAAACTAGAAGTGGAAAAGGGGAGGGGAGTGGAAAGGGAGGGGGGTTAGTGAGGCATTGGTCAATGGACACAAAAAATGATTGTGTACTGTAACGATGAATAAGCTAACTATACTGATCTAACCACCACACATTCTACACAATTATTGAAAATCAACATTGTACTCCACACGTATATGTAATAAAAAATTTAAAAATTTTTTTAAATGGGCAAAGAATTTGAATAGACATTTCTTCAGAGAAAATAGATAAATGGCCAACCCACACATTCTACACAATTATTGAAAATCAACATTGTACTCCACACGTATATGTAATAAAAATTTAAAAATTTTTTTAAATGGGCAAAGAATTTGAATAGACATTTCTTCAGAGAAAATAGATAAATGGCCAACAAAGCACATGAAAATATGTTCAACATTATTAGTCATTAGGGAGATGCAAATCAAAACCACAATAAGATATCACTTAACAAGCAATAGGAGGACTATAACTGAAAAAAAAAAATAAGAGTGTTGGAAAGGATGTAGAGAAATTGGAACCCTCATACATTGCTGATGGGAATGTAAAGTGGTTCAGCCACTATGGAAAAGAGTTTGGCTGTCCAACAATTTAAACATGGAATTATGATATGACCCAGCAATTTCACTCCTAGATATATATCTAAAAGAATTGAAGACAGGTATTCAAAGAAATATATGTACATATATGTTCATAGCAGCTCTATTTGCAATAGCCAAAAGGTGGAAGCAAACAATGTTCATCAACAGATAAATAGATTTTTTAGGGCCGGCCTGGTGGCGCACTGGAGAGTGCGCCGTCTGGGAGCGCGGCGGCGCTCCCGCCGAGGGTTCGGATCCCATGTGGAGACCGGTTCCCGCTCACTGGTTGAGCGTGGTGCAGGCGCAACACCGAGGGGTGCGATCCCGTTGCCGGTCCCCGGTGCGGGCACGACACCGAGGGTTGCAATCCCGTTACTGGTCAGTAAAAAAGACAAAAAGGAAAAAAAATAGATTTTTTTTTCGACACCGAGGGTTGCAATCCCGTTACTGGTCAGTAAAAAAGACAAAAAGGAAAAAAAAATAGATTTTTTTTAAGGGTTGCAATCCCGTTACTGGTCAGTAAAAAAGACAAAAAGGAAAAAAAATAGATTTTTTTTTAAAATTGTGGTATATATCAACAGTGGAATATTATTCAGCCATAAAAAGGAATGAAGTACTGGTACATGCTACAATGTGGATGAACCTCAAAAACATGCTAAGTGAACTAAGTAGACAAAAGAGGTCACATATTGTGTGACTCCATTTATATGAAATACTAGAATAGGTAAATCCACAGAGACAAAAAGCAGATTGGTGGTTGCCAGGGGTTAGAGAGACAGGGGAATGGGGAGTATCTGCTTAATGGGTATGCATTTCCTTTTGTAGTAAAGAAAATTTTTTGGAACTTGACAGAGGTGGTGGTTGTGCAACATTGTGAATACAGGCATACTTCGTTTCGTTGCACTTTGCTTTATTACAAATTGAAGGTCTGGGGCAACCCTGCATCAAGCAAGTCTATCGGCACCATTTTTCCAACACCATGTGCTCACTCTGTGTCACATTTTGGTAATTCTTGCAGTATTTTAAACTTTTTCATTATTATATCTGTTATGGTGATCTGTGACCAGTGATATTTGATGTTACTATTGTACTTGTTTTGGGGTGTTGAGAACCATGTCCATATAAGACAGTAAACTTAATCGGTAAATGTGTGTTCTGACTGCTTCACCGACGAGCTGTTTCCCTGCCTCGCTTCCTCTCCTCTGGTCTCCCTATTCTCTGAGAAACAAAGATATTGAAATTAGGCCAATTAATAATCTACAATGGCCTTTAAGTGTTCAAGTGAAAGGAATAGTCTCACGTCTCTCACTTAAATCAAATGCTAGAAATGATTAAGCTTAGTGAGGAAGGCATGTTGAAAGCCAGGATAGGCCAAAAGGTAAGCCTCTTGCACCAAACAGTTAGCCAATGAACACTGCCATGAATATTGTTGCGAATGCAAAGGAAAAGTTCTCAAAGGATGTTAAAAGTGCTACTCCAGTGAACACAAAATTGACAAGAAAGTGAAACAGCCTTATTGCTGATTTGGACAAAGTTCTAGTGGTCTGAATAGAAGATCAAACCAACCACAGCATTCCCTTAAGCCAAAGCTTAATCCAGAGCAAAGCCCTAATTCTTCTCAATTCTACAAAGGCTGAGAGAGGTAAGGAAGCTGCAGAAGAAAAGTTTGAAGCTAGCAGAGGTTGGTTCATGAGATTTAAGGAAAACAGCCATCTTCATAACATAAAAGTGCAAGGTGAAGCAGCAAGAGCTGATGTAGAAGCAGCAGCAGATTATCCAGAAGATCTAGCTAAGATTATTGATGAAGGTGATTACACTAACCAACAGATTTTCAATATAGATGAAGCAGCCTTATGTTGGAAGAAGATGCCCGCTAGGACTTTCATAGCTAGAGAGGAGAAGTCAATGCCTGGCTTCAAATCTTCAAAGGACAGGCTGACTCTCTTATGAGGGTCTAATGCCGCTGGGGACTTTAAGTTGAATCCGAAGCTCATTTACCATTCTGAAAATCCTAGAGCCCTTAAGAATGATACTAAATCTACTCTGCCTCTGCTCTATCAGTGAAACAACAAAGCCTGAATGATAGCACATCGTTTACAGCATGCTTTACTGAATATCTTAAGCTTTTTTCCTACTCCTCAGAAAAAAGATTTCTTTCAAAATATTACTGCTCATTGACAATGCACCTAGTCACCTAAGAGCTCTGATGGAGATGTGCAAGGAGATTAACACTATTTTCATGTCTGCTGACACAAAATCCATTCTGCACCCCATGAATCAAGGGGTACTTTTGACTTCCAAGTCTTACTATTTAAGAAATACATTTCATAAAGCTATTGTTGTCATAGATAGTGATTCCTCTGAAAGATCTAGGTCAAGTAAGTTGAAAACCTACTGGAAAGGATTCACCATTCTAGGTGCCATTAAGAACATCCGTGATTGATGGGAGGAGAAAAAAATAACATTAACAGGAGTATGGAAGAAGTTGATTCCAACCCTCATGGATGACTCTGAGGGGTTCAAGACTTCAGAGGAGGAAGTAACTGCAGACGTGGTAGAAATAGCAAGAGAACTAGAATTAGAAGTGGAGACTGAAGATATAGCTGAATTGCTGCAATCCCATAATAAAACTTGAATAGTTGAGAAGTTGCTCTTCAGGAAGAGCAAAGAAAGTGGTCTATTGAGGTGGAAATTACTTCCGGCAAAGATGCTGTGAACATTGTTGAAACGGAAGTAGTGGCAGGGTTTAAGAAGACTGACTCCAAGTTTGAAAGAAATTCTAGTGTGGTTAAAATGCTATCAAACAGGATCACATGCTACAGAGAAATCTTTCGTGAAAGGAAAACAAAATAAAAACAAACAAAACACCAAAACCTACAGCTAACATCACACATTTACCACCACACCCTAAGATCAGGAACAAGGTAAGGATATCTGCTTTCACTATTCCAATTCAACAGCATCCTGGAAGATCTAACAAGAGCAGTAAGGTGAGAAAAAGAAGAAAATGTAACCTAATTTTGAATATATTAAAGTCTATTATGCTTTTGCAAATATAAAAATTGAATAATAGTAATAAAAAAGAATAAAAGGCAGGCAGGTTGGAAAGGAATAAACAAAACTCTGTACTGGCAAGTGATATGATTGTCTATGTAGAAAATCCCATGGAATCTACCAACAACAACAAAAAAAGCTCCTAGAACTAACAAATGAGTTTACCAAGGCTGCAGGATACAGGTTTAATATTTAAAAATCATTACATTTATATGTACTAGCAATAAACAATTAGAAATTAAATATCTAAAGTACCATTTATAACAGCAGTGAAAAATTATATACTTAGATAGAAATATTACAAAATATGTGCAGAATCTGTGCTAAAAACCACAAAACCAAAGAAGACCTAAATAAATTAAAAGGTATAATGTATTCATAGTTTGGTAAGATATCAATTCACCCCAAATTAATCTATAGATTCAACACAACTTCAATCAAAATCCCAGCAGGATTTTTGTAGAAATCAACAAGCCAATTCTAATATTTATTTGGAAAGGCAAAGGAACTAGAATAGCCAGAACGATTTTTAAAAAGAACAAAGTTGGAAGATTCACTACCTGATTTGAAAACTCACTATAAAGCTACAGTAATCAAGACAGTGTGGTATTGGTAAAAGGATATACACACACATAGATCAATGGAATAGAACAAAGAGTCCAGAAATAGATCCACATATTGGCCAACAGTCTTTGTCAAAGGTCAAAAGCAATTCAGTGGAGAAAGGATAGTCTTCTAACCAACAATGCTGGAATAGCTGCATATACATATGCAAAAAAAAGAAATGACCTCAATCTATACCTCAAGTGCTATACAAAAATTAACTCGAAATGAAGATTTTAAAAAAGGTATAACTTCTAGAAGAAAATATAGAATAAAATCATTGTGACCTTGGATTAGGCAAAGAGTAATTAGAGGTGATATCAGAAGCACAATACATAGAATAAAAATCGTTAAATTGGACTTCATCAAAAATTAAAAATTTTTGCTTTGCAAAAGACTGGCTGAAATTAAGAGAATGAAAAGATAAGCCAAAAACTAGGAGAAAAATATTTGCAAATCACATATCCAGCAGATAACTTGTTTTCAGAATGCATGAAGAGCTTTTACAACTTAATAAAAAGAAAATAACCGATTTTTTTGCCACTTCTAATCCTCTTCATTTATTCTTTTTTTTATTGAATCGTAATTGATTATACATATTTTTGGGGTTCAATGTTGACATATGTTGATCAAATCAATATTACTAGTATATATATTGTTACAAATTGTACTTATTCTTTATGCCCCTTGTCCAATCTCTCCCTATCCCCCTCTCTCTCCCACTCCCACAACTGATAACCCTAGATTTCCTCTATCTCTCTGAAAGAGTAATGGTTACTCTGTTGATTTGTTGCCTAGATGATCTGTCCAATGCTGAGAAATGTGATCAGGTCCCCCACTATTATCATAGAGCAGGTGCTTCTTCTGTCACTCTGGAATGGGCTTTGTGGAGAGAGACATCCTCTTTTCTTTGGTCTCTGCTGGTGACTCTCCTTGTGTTAATGCACTCCAGTGGATGAATGACCATCTGCGTGGTGGTTGTGATGTCTGGCCACTTCTGTGGTAGCTGTGGTTACTATGGTGGCTGTGGTGGGCCACCCACATGGAGGCATGCTCCTTGGCACTGGTGGTGTGCCTGGTTGTGTGTGGGGGGATCTGGTCCCCAGCTTGATGCCTCAGGACTCCAGGTGGGTCCTGAGGTGCTGCAGTGTCCCAGGTTGTGGGAGAGGTAACCAAATTTTTTTAATGGGCAAAAAATTTGAACAGATACTTCACCAAAGAAAATATGCAGATGGGAAATAAGCACATAAAAAAATGCTCAACATCATTAGTCTTTAGGGAATGGAAATTATAAGCACATTGAGATACTACTACACGTCTATTAAAATGGCTAAAATAAATAATATAAAATAAAATAACAATACCAAAGCTAGCAAGGATATGGAGCAACTCAAACTTTCATACAGTGCTGGTAGGAATATCAAAAGATACAACCCCTTTGAAAACAGTTTGATATTTTTTATAAAGTTAAACATAATATCATAATAAAATAACAATACCAAAGCTAGCAAGGATATGGAGCAACTCAAACTTTCATACAGTGCTGATAGGAATATCAAAAGATACAACCCCTTTGAAAACAGTTTGATATTTTTTATAAAGTTAAACATAATATCATACAACCCAACAATCCTACTCCCAGTATTTCCCTAAGTGAAATGAAAACCTATGTTTTCACAAACACCTGTTCATAAAAGTTTTCAGCAGCCTTATTTGTAATCCCCCAAAGTAGGAAACCCAAATGTCCCTGTTATGGATAGTATATTTGTGTCCTCCTAAAATTCATATATTGAATCCTAACTCTCAATGGGATGGTATTAGGTGGTGGGGCCTTTGGAAGGTAATTAGGTTTAAATGAGGTCATGGGAGTGAAGCCCCCATAATGGGATTAGTGTCTTTATAAGAAGAGAAAGAGACTAGAGCTCTCTCTCTCTGCCACGTGGAGACACAACAGGAAAGGTGACCATCTGCAAACCTAAAGCAAGGCTTCACCAGACACTGGATCCGCTGGCATCTTGATCTTGGACTTCCCAGTCTCCAGAACCGTGAGTAATAAATGTTTGTTGTTTACACCATCCAGGGTACTGTATGTTATTTCAGCAGCTGGAACGGACTAAGACAGTTCCAGTGGAGTATTATTGGTAAGTACTATTCCATTCTATACATGTACTACTTAGCAACAAGATGGAATTAACTACTGATATACATAACAACGTGGATGAACCTCAAATTATGTTAAGTAAAAGAAACCAGACTCAAGAGACTACATACAGTATGATTCCATTCATGTGACATTCTAGAAAAGGCAAAACTGTAGAGAACATAGCAATGGTTGCCAGGAGTTAAGGGTTGAGAAGGTTTTGACTACAAAGGAATGAGGAAATTTCAGGGGGAAGGGGTGATAGAATTGTTCTGTATCTTGATTGTAGTAGTGTTTACAGGACTCTATAGATCTATACAATGAATTTTACTGTATATAAATTTAAAACTTTAGGTTAATCAGAATCACTCTAGAAATGGGAAATTAAATGGCTTGGGAAGCCAAGTTCTACCAAACTCATTTCCTGCTTCTCTTCTACTTTCTCCTCTCCTCATCCTGTGTTTTCTCTTACATTAATGATGACACCGCCAAGCCTGGATCCTAGGGGTTATCTATCCTAGGCTCCTTTCTCCCTATCTCACCCCCTACCCTCCATTCAGACACCAAGGTCTGTGATTCCTACCTCCTAAGTACCTCTGTAATTGCGCCTTCTCTCCATCTCCACAGCTGCAATCCTCGTGAGGCCTCATCATCTCTAGCCTGAATCACTGGACCAGCTTTCCATCAGGCCTCCCTGCCTCCAGCCTTACCCTTCTAGTCCATTCTCCTCCCTGCGGCCAAAGTGATCTTCCTAAATCACTGATCCAACCATGTTGCTCTCCAAGCTTGAAGCTTTCTGAGTGCCTCTGAGTTGGTCCCTAAAACTGAGCACCGTGCCTGGTGTCCACAAATACTCAGTGAATGGTGGTTGAATAAGTGCATGTTAATGGAGTGGTTGAAGGAGTTAAACCTCATTCAGAGAGGTCAGAAGACAACGCATAAGACTTCAAGGAGGAAGCACTGAGATTTGTATCCCAGAGCAGTTTCCATTCTTATCTAACAATATTGATTGAGTACATATTGTGTACCGGTTGGTTACTGTCCTAGGTACCAGAGGTTCGTGGAGCTCCCGACTGGTGGTGGACACAGTATTCCACTAATCATACAAATGAATGCATACTCACAAACAATGATAAGAACTTGTGACAGAAATGCTCCATGCTATCACAGGATGTGAAGCCTGACCCCATCTAAAGGGTCAAGGAAGGCCTTCTTGAGGAAGTGATGATTAAACTAGAATCTACGAGGGGGATAATTTACCACTTGTAGCGTCGAGGAAAGGCTTTCCAGCCAGATAGATGAGTATGTGGAAAAGCCTTGAAACTAGAGTAGCTAAGATCCCTTCCAGGCACCGAAAGAAGGGTGGTGTGACTGGAACCACAGAGTAAGGGGCAGAGGGCACCAGTTGAGACTAGGGAAAGGAAAGGATGAGGTCCTAAAGGCAATGAAGGATTTTATGCTGGAGACTGACATGATCAGATCTGTTCTGAAATTAGCATTCCAGCTGTCATATGGAGATTGGACTGGAAAGAGGCAAGAGTGGATGTTGGCAGAATACTTAGAAGTCCCAAAGAGAGATGTCAAGGAGCCTGGACCCAGGCGCCAGGGGCTGTGGGATGGGGAGAAGTGGCTAGAAAGCAGCTTTCTTTAGGAAGCCCACTTGACATGCCTGGGTGATGGGAGTGAAGGGAAGTGGGAGGCTGGGTGTCTGAATGAATAACAGTTTTAGAGTTGGG
The DNA here is from genome assembly GCF_000696425.1 of Galeopterus variegatus. Classification (NCBI taxonomy): domain Eukaryota; kingdom Metazoa; phylum Chordata; class Mammalia; order Dermoptera; family Cynocephalidae; genus Galeopterus; species Galeopterus variegatus. The sequence goes on along the minus strand of NW_007735769.1, from coordinate 30,072 downwards.
AACTTCCCCTGGTGGCCCAAGGCATTCTTCATCCTTAATGGTGGTTTCCAGAAGCAAGGATGTCACAATTACCAGGCCACTAAGCTATACCCCTTCTTCACTCTCATCACTATGCAACTACTTTTCTAAAGAAAATTTAATTGGTTTTCAGCATGTCACTGTATTCGCAGGGAAAGAGAATCAGACATATAATATGCACATCAGACATTGCTAATGAGGACAATAAGATTTGACAGCTTGAAAAATTATAAGGGACAACACTGGTTATAGATATGGGAGAAGGGGCCTGTTATTTATGGAAGTACATAGTACCATACCCTGATGCAGGTGCTTTTACATATACATGACTGCAGATGACACTATATAAGTACATTCAATGCAGACAACAATCCTATGAAGAGGGTAGTATCGTCTCCTATTACAGATGTGGAAAATTAGATACAAAGAGGTTAAGTGATTTGCCTGAGGTCTCAGAGCTAGCGAGTGGAAGATTCAGGCTTCAGCCTGCTTGACCCAAATACCATGATCTTTCCATTGTGCTGCCATGCCTCATCTCCAGCTGAACTGGACCATTCTCTGTCACCTGCCCCTTCCTCTCCTGTCACCTTCCATGCCTTCCTAGCTGGCCACTCCCACCCCAGCCTGTCCAGATCTTCAAATGGCCCCTTTTGCATGTACCCTGCTTCCCCTCCCAACTGCATAAAGCCTCTGTCATAACTCCTTCCTGTGAACAGTCATTGCCTCTCTCAGAGCACTTATGTACTGTCATGTTACATACCTATTTGTGTATTTACTTTATTCTCACTAATAAACTGCAGACCCCTTGAAGGCAGGGACTTTCTATGCGTATGAAAATGTTCAGTAGTTTGTGGATTTGAACCCATGTACTAAATTGGTTAATAGGTCAAAAAATTGGTAAATGAGGCTGAAACAAATGCACATATAGAATAAGAACGGAATAATTGTGCACATTTTTATCAAAAATGTTTTTTATATAATAAACAGCGGTTCATCCAATACACACTATTATTTTGTAATTCATATGCTTCTTTTCATGCACATATTAAAGTCATCTATATTTATACAGACAGCATTCTGAAAACAGAAAAATGGAATCGTATTCATGAATAAGTTTGAAGTGAATCTTTCAGTTACAAAAAATCAGTTTTAAGACATTTGATAGACATCTTCTTGCATAATCTTTTCTTTAAAGACTTTTTATCTCTTTTATGAAGCCCATACTTACTTTCCTATATGCCAAACTCAAAGACTAATGCAATGTTACAGTTAGAAGGGTACTTAAAAATCATTCAGTCCAATATTTTGATTTTGCAGTTGAAACAGAGGCTTAGTGATGTGGAATCTTAGCTCAAGGTCCCAGAGCTAGATCATGCCAGAGATAAGACTAGAACTCATTTCTTCCAAACCAAACTCTAGGAATGAGATTGCTGGCAGCCTATGTTTCCTTTTACTCCAGTAACAGAACTCCAGCTTTATTGAGGGGTTATGCACAACCTCTAAAAAACATCTCCCAGGCTCCCTTGCAACCAAATGTGGTCATGTGACTGAACTCTGGCCAATGAGATGTAAGCGTAAGTGTGTGGACTTTCAGGAAGTCTTCTTAAAAGGGAAGGGTCCACCATTCTCCCTTCCGTTCTTTTTCTCTGTTGCCTGGAAGAGAGACATGAGGGCTGTAGTTCTTGCAGTCACGTGGGAGCATGAGGATGAGGACCACACCTTGGGACTAGCTAAGCAGCTAAGCAGAGAGCTAGACTGAGCCTGGTCCCTGATGACCTCAGGGAGTCACCACAGCAGTACTGGACAGCCTATTTCTGGATCTTCTTTAATGTGAGAAAAGAAAATAAATAGCTGTTACATAAGCTACTATTATTTTGAGTTTTCAGCTACATGCAGCCAAACTTAACTAACCCATCTTGCTCCCTGCTCCCCGCATCCCGCTGTAAACCTGTTCCTCTCCCAACTCAGTGAATGGCAATTCTATTCTACCAGCTGCTCAGGCCAAAAATCTTGGAGTCCATATGACTTTTACTTTCATACCCCACAACCATTCCACCAGCAATTCTTGTCAACTCTTCCTTCAAAATAGACCAAATCTGTCTGCTTCTCACCCTTTCCCTGCTATCACTCTGGTCCCAGCCAACATCCTCTCTCATCTGGTTTACAGCAATTTCCTCCTAACTAGTCTTCCTGCTTTCATTCTTGCCTGCCATCCTCTCTCCCCAGTCTGTTTCCCAAAGAACAGCCAGATTGAATTTTTTTTTTTTTTGAAACGTACATTGGCCCATTGTTACTCCTTTGCTCAGAACTTTCCAGTGGCAGTCCTGCTTCAGAGTAAAAGCGAAGTTCTTCCCATAGCCTACTTGGCCTGAAGTGATCTGGTCCCCTCCTACCTCTCTGACCTCACAGCCACTCTCCCCCTCGCCCACTGGGCTTAGCCTCCTCTTTGCCATCCCTTGAACTTACCAGACATGCCCCTGCCTTGGGGCTCTTCTGCTTTTTGGAACTCTTGCCCCAGATATCCACGTCTTCTCTCCCTTAACCTCGTTCAGGCCTCTGACTAAACATCGTTTTATCAGGGAGACCTTCCCTGACCAATCCACATAAAATAGAATTCCCCTCCACTACCCACTCTCTAGGCGTTCTTCAGAGCACTCACCACCACATGGTATTTACATATATTCACTGTTCATCTCCATCCACTAGGATGGTAAGCTCATTTGTGCTGTTCACTGTTGTGTCCCCAGTGCACAGAATAGTGCCTAGCATGCAGTAGATGCTCAATACTTAATTACTGCTTGAATAAATGGGTAAAAGAATGCTAAGCCTGTGCCCTTTTAACTACATTACATTGCCTCTAATTAAAATTCAGGTACATGTGTATTGTTTATAAAGCCATTTGCTCCATGTGCAAGTATTGCTGCTGGAGCTACTTGCTATCCCTGTGAAAACTTGCTAAATATTGGCTTACAACAAAAATAAACCAGCTTCGTCTTATGAATTAACTAAGAAGATCTAAAAGGCAATATGGTTTTATATTCCAATTATACAGTTAATAGCAACCATAACACATTAAAAATTTTAAAATAAGAATAACGGACAGCAGTACAACAGGCCAATTTGTAAGACTCCAGAATTAAATGTCCTTTCTTAGCAGTCCCAAAACTACAAAGCCTTTTCTTACAGTTCTCACGTGACCTCCTCAGTGAGGGGGGTCAGATTGACCACTCATTATCCAGTGATGAACACAGCTGTCTTCTCATAACTCTCCAGCTTTATGGAAAATCCTGGTTATTAATTTTAAAACATGAATAAAGGAAAGTTCACTAAAACAGATTTATCTTTTCATTCACAAATACTCTATTTCTTTTCAAAGTTAGGAACTTTTCAGTTGACCTTGTAAACTGAAGTAATAAATCTTTTAATAAACTTTATATACTAAATATGTATAAAGCTGAAGACATTTTTAGAGGTAATGTATTACTAATATTTGTTTTCATCTGGAGAAGGAGCAAAGCCTGACAGAACATGACAGTCCCCATTTTCAAAGTAGATCAAGAAGCAAAATCTAGCTTCTTCAAGCAAATTTTGCAAAGGAAAAAACATCAAGCTGTTTCTAAGGTTTTGCTTCAAAAATACATACTCCTCTCATACTTTCTTGGTGATTGTTGCTTCAAGCTACTAAAATATTCCCTTTTTGGGAAAAAACGCATCACCCAAGAAACTTAAGTGTTTGATTTTGAAGACAGATCTCCCTGCATATGAATTCATCTCCATTAACTCTGTGTCCTTAGACAAGTCATCTCACTGCTCCTCCCCTCAGGATCCTCTGAAGTAACTTCACAAAAACCCTGGAAGATAGATGGCTATTAAAGATAATACATGTTGAGTGTGGACTACAGGGTCCAGCACACAGTAGGTGCTCAATAAAAGGTAGCTATTATCACTCTATAAGCAACTGCCTACAGACGCCTACTCATCAGAACTTTTCAACGTAATATATAAACATAATTCATTTTTGTGGAATATTTGGAAAATACAGAAAAGTGTGAATTTAAAAAATCTTTCACTAGTACTGTGAATAAAACTTCCCCTAAACAAAAGAGAGATGTTGTGGACTGTAGACAAGTTTTCCTCTAACAACTTTGAAACAGTGACCTCTGCTGGCCAGTGGGAAACATGAGTCTTCCAATCAACCCTTCCATGATTGAGCAAGGGTTGAGTCAGCCAGGCTTGGTCCCTGTCCCTGGAACAAAAACCAGGTGTTGCATTACAAAGGACAGAAATCGTCATAACGGTTACCACGATGTAATTGGGATGTTAACAAAATTAAAGGCCGGCCTTTTCATTTGTTCATCCACCCAGAAGATTCTTTTTTCAAATCCCATGGTCTCCTATTTTTAAAAATGTCATAATTGCATGCAAATGTTATAGCAGAAAAACAACGCAAGTCGCATTAAAAATCAATCTTCCATGTAAGCCTCAGATTTTCCAGCTTAAAGATCCAAAAGCAGAAGTGGTGACAAATGTGTAGAAAACAGTGAAAAAAGTCAGAATGCATCATTAAGAATGTTACAACAAAAGGGGGAAAAAAATCTCTAGGAGCACATGGCTGATTCAGCTGGGGTAAACAGCCAACTACAAAGAAGGCTTTAAAAAGCCCTGCAAACTTCTTACAGATATGACCCAGAAAGCCTGTTAGGAAGCAGTCAAGACCCTTTTCTCCAGTCAGAAATGTGCTTGATGGAAGAGGCTGCTTGAGAGTCTATTGACTAGGATATATATATTTTTTTCTTTTTGTCTTTTTTCGTGACCGGTAACAGGATCGCAACCCTCAGTGTCGCGCCCGCACCGCGCTCAACCAGTGAGCGGACCGGTCTCTATATGGGATCCGAATCCTTGGCGGGAGCGCCACCATGCTCCCAAGCGCCACACTCTACCGAGTGCGCCACCGGGCCAGCCCAACTAGGATATTTTTATATATAAAACACATTCCCATCTCTTAAAGTGTGAAATAAAACAGAGGTGGCAAACTGGCAGTCATATAGGACTGTGTAGTTTGGTCTGACACTCACTGTATTTTTTTTTTTTATTATTAATTAGCTGCCAATACATTAAAAATGGAGACTTCACATTAAAAGCCAAATTTTTGCCTTCTTATATACAAATGGGGAGATCTAGTCATATGAGGCTGGCATTCTCCAAGAGCCAAGGAGCAGCAATCGTCCACTTGGAGGGAGCATGTGCTCTCCAGTTTGCCCCATTCCCATCCTACCCAGTCGGCACCACTCAACTCCCTACTTGCCTGGCTTTTATAAACACTTGAGTCCGAGACCCTGAGTTTAAAGCAACCCTAAGACACCGATGATGAGTTCCATTCATTTCAAACCAATACCAACTGTGCACAAGGTACTTTAACAGTGCACAAGGCATATTCCTGGACCCAAGAACCCAAAAAAAGAGAGCAAGTAAACGGGTAATTGTCATACATGACATCTGCTTTGAAAAGGTATAGAATTGCTAAAGACTAAAGTGCTTAAATCCATTGTCTAGCTTTTTGAGATGATACTCAGCTCACTGAGGTCCAACCTTTCTTCTTTTCTAATACAGTCGTCCCTTGGTATCTGCGGGGGATTGGTTCTAGGACCCACACATATACCAAAATCTGCAAATACTCCTCCAGTCCCGCAGGCAGGCCTGCAGAACCCACCTATGTGGAAAGTCAGTTTTCCATATACTGGGGTTCTGTGTCCCATGAATACTGTATTTTTGATCCACGGTTAGTTGAAAAAAATCTGCATATAAGTGGACCCACTCAGTTCAAACCTGTGTTGTTCAAGGAACAATGTATATGCATTTAAGGGTATAAATTTCCCCTAAAGCATGGCTTTAGCTATACCTCACAAGTGTCAACATGTATTTTTATTTTCATTCATTGAAAAATATTTTTCTAATTTCTACCTATATACGAAGTTATACGAGTGTTGCGCCCACACCTCGCTCAGCCAGTGAGTGGCCGGTCTGTATGTGGGATCCGAACCCTCGGCGGGAGCGCTGTCGCACTTCCCAAGCGGTGCACTGTAGCAGTGCGCCACCGGGCCAGCCCTGCATTTCCTAATTTTAAAACATATGGACTGCTCTAATTATCATTTTTAATTAATCTCTACCTTAATTGCCTTACAGACAAACATACTTTAAATGATTTTAATCGTTTGAAATTTGTTGAGACTTGCTTTATAGGCTAACATACGACCAGATTTGTAATCACTCAACCTGAGCTTGAAAAGAAAACCTGTTCTTCAGTAGTCAGCACGTTCCTTATACTCCTGTGTCCAGTCGGTCAGGTTTGCTGGTTATGTCATTCAAATTCTTACTGATTTCTAAAATCTACTTGTTCTATAAGTTACTGAGAGAGGTATGTAAAATATCTTGTTATAATTTTGGATTGTCTATTTCTCCTTATGGTTCTGTTTTTACATATTTTTTATTAAGGCATAACATACCTAAAGTACACAAATCTGACATACAGAGTTCAATGAATTTTTATATGTATATACCCACATAACCCAAATCAAGACAAAGACATTTCCAGAACCCAGTTCTCCTCATGCCCTTCCAAGTCAATATGCTACATCCTTTCCCATTGCCATTGTTCTGACTTTTATTGCCATTAAGTTTTATCTGTTCTTGAAATGCATATAAATACAATCATACAGTATGTATTCCTTTGTCTGGCTTCTTTTGCTTAATATTATGTTTATGAGCTTCCTTCATATTGTTACATATAGCAGTAGTTCATTCTTTTTTTTTTTTTTTTCCTTTTTGTCTTTTTTCGTGTCCGGCAACGGATCACAACCCTCAGTGTCGCGCCCGTACCGGACCGGGACCGGCAATGGGATCGCAACCCTCGGTGTAGCTCCCACACCTCGCTCAGCCAGTGAGCGGGAACCGGTCTGTATGTGGGATCCGAACCCTCGGCTGGAGCGCCACCACGCTCCCAAGCAGCGCACTGTAGCAGTGCGCCACCAGACCGGCCCCATCATTCTTTTGATTGCTATGTAACATTGCATTGTAAGAGTATAGCACAATTTATTTCTTCTATTGATGGACATTTGGTTTTTCTTCAATTTGGGGCAATTGTGAAAAATCCTGCTATAAGCATCCTTGTGAACATGATTTTTGGTCAGCATATGCACTTGTTTCTTTTAGGCATATACCAACTAGTGGAACTGATAGATCCTAGGGCAGGCACATGTTTAGCTTTAGGAGATATTGCCCACTTTTTCACTCCTTCCAGCTTATATGAAGGTTTTAGTTGCTCCAGATCCTCATCAACACATGCTATTATCAGCCTTTTTATTTTTAGCCTTTCTGATAGATATATTTTAAATTTATATTTCCCTAATAACTAATGGTGCCAAGTGCCAACCTTCTCTTACACACCATTTGGATAAACATCTTTTTGAAGTGCCTATTCATCTTTTGCTGATATTGCTTTATGTATTTTGAGGCTATAATATTAGATGTATTAACATTTAGAACTGTATTTTTCTCATCTTTTATTATTTTGAAGTGCCTCTCTAGTAAGGCTTTTTGTCTTCAAGTACACTTTGTCAAAAAGTTATATACCAGCTTTCATATCCTTTTATTTTCAACATATCTATCCTTATGTTTTAGATGTATCTCTTGTTAAGAACAAATTTTTTTTAATTCAGTTTGATGATCTTTGTTTTTCAATTGGAACATGAGTCCATTTATATTTAATGTAATTTCTGATATATTTGAGTTTAAATCTACATTTTATTATGTGCGTCCTATTGTACTTGCCTATTTTATATTTTTTTCCCTCCTATTTTCTTTATATTATTTTTTGTTATTCTTCTTTCCCCATCTTAGGTTGAAACTTTTACTATTCTTTTAGTGGTTATCCTTAAATTACAGTGCACATCTTTAATATATCAGAGTCTACTATATGCACTTCTACTCTTCTCAGTGTAAAGACCTTAAAACATATTAACTCCCAAATACCCTGACTTATCTAAGATTTGTGCTGTGGACTCTAATTCTTTCTATATTTAAAACCCCATAAGACATTATTGTTTCATAAGTCAATATTCATATTTACCTTTATTTTGTTGTCCTTAATTTCTTTCTGCTTCTCTGACCATCCTTCCTTATTCTCCCTGAAAAAAAAGCTACCTTTATAAATAATTTTTAGTGTTACCTGTTGATGAAATCTCTCAGCTTTCTGTCTGAAAATGTCTTTATTTCCCCACCATTTCTGAAGATTAATGCTGGGTATGAAACTCTAGGTTAATCGATTCCTTTCAGCACTTTAAAATTTCCATTCTGGGGCCGGCCCGTGGCTCACTGGGTAGAGTGCAGTGCTGATAACACCAAGGCCCCGGGTTCGGATCCCATATAGGGATGGCCGGTTCGCTCACTGGCTGAGCGTGGTGCTGACAACACCAAGTCAAGGGTTAAGATCCACTTACTGGTCATCTTTTAAAAAAAATAAAATAAAATAAAATAAAATAAAATTTCCATTCTGTTGTCTCCAATTGTTTTTGTTGAGAAGTTAGCTAACTGTTGCTTATTTGAAAGTGGTCCTCTCTCTCTCTGGCTACTTTTAAGACTTTGTCTTTGGTTTTTAGCACTTTTACTATAATGTACCTCACTATAAATTCTTTTTATTTACCCATTTAAGGTTCATAAGGTTTTTTTAATCTGTGGCTTGATTTTGGAAAGTTCTCTGCTATTAAATCTTCAAAATTGCTTCTGCTCCATTAGGTCTCCCTCTCCTTCCAGGGTTTCAATTACACTTGTAAATTTTCTCATTCTATCATCTGTGTCTTAACCTGTCTCCTGAATTTTCTTACTTTTGACTTTCCATGCTTTATTCTGCATAGTTTCTTTTGACCTATCATCCATTTTCTTCACCTATGTCTAATCTGCTGTTAGACCTATCCATTGACTTCTTAATTTTATTCTATTTTTGTTCTAGAATTTTTTTCAAATTTTATATAAATTTTTAATAAATATATAAACACAAACTATATAGTATATGTATATATATATATATATAGTCCCAGTTCTCTAATGAATTAGAATTTCATGTTTTAATCTCATTGGACATAGTAGTAATGTTATTTTAAAATCTCTGTCTGATGGCTCTAATATCTGGAGCCCCTAAGGGTCTGCCTTGTGTCTGTTACTTTTGTTGGTTCTCATTCCTGTTGTGTCATCTCTTCCTGTGCCTAGTTATTTTTAAGTGTGTGCAGAACTGTATTTTTAAACTTCTTTGTAGAAATAATTGAGGCCTAGAGTGTTGTTTCCCTTCAGAGAAGATTTATGATAGCTTCTGCCAGTGCCTAGAAATACTGGCAGAGATCATCTCAATCCAGTTTAATGAGGGTTCTGACTCAACTACAGTTTGTGCAGTCTACTTCCTCTTCCTTCTTCCTCCTAGGGTGCAGCACTTTGGGGTCCCAACCCAAAGCAAGGAAATTTACCAGCTCCTCTTTGCAGGCCCTGAACCCCAAATTTTGTCCTTTATCCTGGGAGGCTCTGGGAACTACCCCTACCTACGACCTCTTCCTGATTGACAAAGATAGGCTCTCAGAAGCCATGTTGGCATTGTATGACCTTACCTCTCAAACCTAATTCGACCCTTGGACACTTGATCCATTTGGGCTAATTTATTTCAATCAGGAATTGGACTGGCATTCAGAAACAGCTGGTTAGTCTTTACTACAGGTAAACTCAGGAGCTAGAGGGCAGTTGGAGGGAATGGTAGAAAGCCAGTTGGCAGGCAGACAGAATAAAGCATTGATGCAGGAGGAGGCAGAGAAGAACCACTTAAAGATCCTGAGAGCATTCCAGTCTCTTCATGGGGCCCTAAACCAAATCTATACTTGAGCTCACCAAGACTTTCCTGTGCCCTTAGGATCAATTCTCCTTTCTACGTGTAAGTTAATTTTAGATAGAGATTGTGTTCTTGCAACTAAGAATTATAATACATTTAGGAAGGGACTAGTGTTTAATATTTTTTTCAAGGCTGTAGATAAGTGTTACTAATAAATAGAGAGATAAACCAATCAAGAGTGAACATATCAAAAGACTATCAAAGTAAATGTCTGTGATTTAGAGGTCACTTTCCAATGTTTCTCTGCCACAGACATTCCATGAGACTTCCAGGACCACTTTACTACCAGGATCACTTGCAAGGCACACTCAGAAGTATCTGGTTATATACAGGTGTGCAGGGAGAACCTGAGTACTTGAGGGCAAGGTGCAGCCACACGGCTCTGCAAAACAGGCAGGGGACAAAGTGGGCTAGCACCAGGATACCTAAGGACATGTTGTGTTTAATAATAAAAAGGTCCATAAAGGCTGTGGGCACAAATATGAGCAACAGCTTTTGTTTGGAGCAGGCTAGGAACAGAACAGATGCTGCGTCAACAATGAGACAGCAATAGCAAGTCATATCAGTGTTAAGTAAGTAGAAAAAGGGTTCTTTGGGGCCGGCCCAGTGACGCACTGGATAGTGCGCCGCTTGGGAAGCGCGGCGGCGCTCCCGCCCGAGGGTTCGGATCCCACATACAGACCGGCTCCCGCTCACTGGCTGAGCGAGGCGCGGGAGCAGCACTGAGGGTTGCAATCCCGTTGCCGGTCCCCGGTCCGGTACGGGGGCAACACTGAGGGTTGCGATCCATTGCCGGACACGGAAAAAAGACAAAAAAAAAAAAAAAAGAAAAAGGGTTCTTTGCAAACAAAGGTTGCCTCCACTTACTTCTCCCACACAAGATAGTGAACTCTTTGAGTGCAAGGTCTGTGACTCTTTACCACCAGTGCCTAGCATGTGCCTGGTATACAGCAGGCAGAGTGAATGCTGAGTGAGTGAATGGAAGAATTAACAGCATTTTACAAAAACAGATCTACAATTCCTTGTCTTAAACCCCTGAAGCCAGATGTTTCAGAATAAGGAATTTTTTTAGATTTTAGAAAGGCAAGAATCATGCATATTACATGACATTCCCCACTGGGGTCTGTGACAGTACCTTATAATCAAACATTCTATAATGAAACATAAGCATTGTCATACTACATGGAATGTACTAGTCTATAAATAGCCTCATATCAGTCTCAGGTCAGATTTTGCTACCAAATAAATTTTGTCACCAAATTTCCCAATTAAAAACCATCTGTATTTCAGAATTACGGATAAGGTCTGCTGAAGATTGTGATTGGAATCCTGGAAAAAATGGAGCTCACAGTCTGTGAGGGGAAGCAGATTTGCAAGCAGTTTAATTCAATGTGATAAGGCCAAAAAAAGGAATTACCAAGTATTGAAAAAACACAATTAAATCTATCTGGTAGTATGTGAGAAGGCTAAGCTCATTCTAAAGAATGGGAAGTTTTCCAAAAAGACAGAAATCCAGGTAAAGGGAACAAGCACCAGCACATAATGGTGTGAAAGGGCAACCCTGCTGCAATTTCAAGATTAAGTGTGTGAACACCTGAATATACATACGTCAGCATTCCTGCCATTTTCTATGGGATCTAACTGTATTCTTCAAGCTTTCAAATCAACGAACCAGATGGATACTTTACAACAAATGATAGTTCATATGCTTCAGACACTCATCTGAGAGGACACCCCATGAGAAATCTACTAGAACGGTAGTTCTCAAAGTATGGTCTCCTAACTAGCAGCATCAGTGTCACCTGGACTCTAGTTAGAAATGCAAATTGAGCCCCACACCAAAATTACTAAATCAGAAACTCTGGAGGTGGGGTCAGTAATCTGTGTTTTAATAAGCTCTCAAAATGATTCTGATGCATGTTAACCTTTAAGGACCCAGATCCAGAATAAACCTTTTTCACAGTGTGATTCTCAGACCACCTGCTTAGACTTGTTAAAAATTGTATCTCTTGGGAACCAGCCCAGACCTCTTAAAGCAGAATCTGCACTGAAGTGGAGCCCAGACCCTGAACATCTAATGAGCATTCCCAGTGATTCTGATGCACACCAAGATTCAAATACCACTGCATGAGATTATCAACTCCTTAAGGGCAGGGACTGTCTTGTTCACAGTTTATTTCTAATAGCTGTGCCATAAGAGATACTCAGTGAATGTTTTTGAATGATTAGCTAGCTCCACAACAACTTGCACATCACTACAGTAACTGCCAAGGCTGCTGAGAATTATAGGGGTAAATGTTTGTCCATTCCTTTTCTTGCCTCTCAAAACAATAAAGATTTTGCTTGTTTAAAGATGGTGGTCAGCAGCTTGCTAAGAATAGTTGGACTGTTTGTTAACTGATGAATGAAAGCCATCTTTGTTTTTAAAGAGTTGGTTTTAAAGAAAGATGACTATGGTTTGGGGGAGAAGAAAGGAAGCTGAGGGCCTTAGTACCTCAACTACCTAAAGTTCAGACTAATTTAAATAAAAAAGTTGACAGACATAACTATTACCCTGGGGAAATATGATCCATTTAGAGACACTATTCTGGCAAGAAAATTCTAAGAGATGGCTTTCAGCACCTGCACCCTTTGTTTAGTTCTGGGAGAAAGACAGCCAAAACAACAAAGAAAGAGACTTTTAGAATTTAGGCTCCTTACCATTAAACACAGATCACCCACCAAATTAGTCTAGTTGAGGGCAAAAGCTGATTCCTCAAGAAATAAAATCTTTTCAGATTTCATAAATAACGGTGAGATTAAATTGAAATGGTTAAGGAAATATACACACACCCCAGAAATTAAATAACTGACCTTGTAGACACACATATTTCAATTAATAGTCCCATTTTTTAAAACTGTCAATTTATTTTCTACCCAATTCAGTATCGATAATATACAAAAGGATATAAACAGATTGTCATTAATATTTACAGGAAGACACACAAAACAATTACCAAGGAACAAATACAGCAAAGTAACAGGAGTTGCTTATCCATATCTACTCCACTGTACAAGGTTTATTCTAGGACAGTTTCCCAGTTCTCTAGGAAAAAACTTTTATGGATTTATACCTTTTATAGGGGTCAAGCAAACATTACAAGAGCTGATATGATCAAGGTTTGTACTGATAACCAGAGAAAGGCTTTTAAAGAACTCTATTTAATCTTCAGGCCAATGTTACAGCATCAGTGCGCTCATAGGCAGGATGTGACTTCATCAAAGGAAATGCTTCTCTCCTCTTGGCCTCCCTAAGGTCCTCCTCCTTGTACACAGGAGATGGTACTCCCTTTAATATCACCCTATCCCCAACAGATGGTGTGTAGGTTATCAGCACACAGTGGAGAAAAAGAACTGACCCCCTTATCAACTAATTACAAAGCATGTCTCGGGAGGCAGTTTCTAAATCTCCAATAGGCAGACATTATGTGGCCTGTATTTCATACACAGCACATTCTTTTGAGAGAAAATGGGGATGACCATCTCAGAAACATTCACATTTCTCATCAAGTAGGAGGGTACTTCAAACAGTTCACAGAAAAATAGAATTAAGAGATAACATGAATCTTTCCATGAACAGTTCGAAGTACCTTCGTGTACCTTTGCCCAAAGTCTAGGGGAAATGGCAAGAACCTAAATGTAACCAGACATTTTATACAAGTAAGTCAAAGTCTAAAGGAACCATCCCATCTTCAGTCTCAGGAATTAAATGGGTTAAATACCACAATTCTTCTTTAATGGAAGCAAAAGATTAAAAGTCCTTGTCTCCCAAAATGCCTCAGCCAGGGGCAGCACAGAAAATGGAATATAAAAGTCTTAACAGCTTCAATACGTGGAACCCAACAGTTCTCATTCAACCTAGCCACAATTTTCTGGTCATTTGTAAAAAAAAAAAAACCTACCACATTCAAAATTCAACTTTCACATTCAAAAAAAGAGGTCAACTCAACTGCAGAGGCAAATGGCAATAGCCTAAATACACAAACACATGACTACTGGAGAACAGTCCCATGAAGACACTTTAAAGACCAGCAGGATTCATTTATAATTTGACATGTGCTGGTTGAAAGGGCAATAGGGCCTGGAGCTAAAATAGTCTATTGTAAAGATATAATAATACATCAGTGAATTGGACAAATGGTAGACATACATACCACATTAAAGATTCATATACAATACTGTGCTGCCTTTAAAGAAAAAATTGGGGGACACTAAGGGAAAAGATAATAGAAAAAGAACTACAATGGAGCATTTCAGTCCAAAGCTAGTCCAATGAATATCTATCATTAGGATTTCCAATCTTTCATCTCCAAAGAAGTTGTTCTAATAAATTATAAAATACCTCGCTCACATTTGGGACATACCACACACTCCTAAGTACAGTAATTCCTCTGACGTTTTGGTTTCACTTGCTATTTGATGACTAAGTTGTTTTGGACTATAAAGATTTTCTTAATATATTTTAATTAGCCAGTTAACACAACAGAGGCTGCTCCCTCTGTGAGGCCACACAAGCTTCACAAAATAATTTGATCTAATGAAGATGAATGGTGGGGAAAAAAGGGAAAAGTTTCCTGTTTTTTCTTGCAAAACTTTTTCTCTCACTTGAAAAATTCTGCAATCACTTAATGTTTTATTCCAGAAAAAGAAAGCAAAACTAGTTGGGAAAACACCCATATATTTACTGTTTACTGGCAAGATAAATAATAAATTCATAGATGTCAGTTAATTGTTTTTCAAAAACCAAAGGTGAATGTTTAATCTTGCAACTTAAGAACTGAATTTTTCCACATTCCTTTATAGAGTTAGCATCTGTAAATTGAGACTTTTTTTTGGACAATCATGCAAATTTAATTTGTCCCTGGAAACAAAAACACAACCTAGCAGATTAGCAAAATATGTCCTTTAGACAATATTTTTTCTGTGAATTTTTCTCCACTGTTACCATTTTTATCCCTCAGTAAACAAAAACTACTCTAAAAAAGTTTATGCATTTCGAGTTTACAGAAAGTAAACTCTTAGAATGATTAGCAGACTGTATCAAGCCAAACTATTTTAACTTCTGAACTGGCTCCACTCTTCTCAAAAGTAAATTCTAAAAATTTTTGAGTTGTTATTATTAAGTTATATGAGCTGGAGACATTTCTACTGCTATACATGCTTCTGTAAAATTGAATAAAGATTCTGTTATACCACACACACAAAAAGCAATCAGTATAGAAAAGGCAGTTTTTGGTTATTCTGTTGAGAATTTCTTTCCATGATTTCTTCCATTAAAGTATAGTTTTCAAAGCAACCACCACGACAAAGGAAGCATCTAATTAGTCCATTTTCTTCTGATCCAAGAATGCTGAACATTTACTGTCCCATCTGTAGTTGTATCAGCAGTGTAATGAACACAGTTTATATTACTTAACTATTCTTTGAACTCCAAGAACTGTTGAAGTCTTTTCTGATGTTCTGCAGATGCTTGCACAGCGCTAAATGAAACATAAATTCAAAGCATAAGCTTTATTTTACATTAAGCGTATTAAGTGAACCACAGGGCGCAGAGTCAATATTTTTCAAAACAATTAAAAATGAATAGAAATCTCCACGTATTTAGTACTTCTGAAAAAGCTAGATGAAAACCCTTTTTAATCTAATGAAGAGGAGGGCTTGTATTCAGTAATGGTGCACTTCTACCTTCTAAAAGACCAAAGCAAATTAAGACTGACAAGTGAAGCCATCGACTTTAACCTGCTCTGCTGTGGAACCTGCTGTGCAGAGTCCCAGGCCTTGGAGTAGAATTTTCTGGATTTTATTATTTTATTTAAACCAGATTCCAACATTATCTTTGAGTTGTAGAATATTTGAATTGCCTTTAACATAAAATCCTTTAAACTAAAATGTTTGGTTAAAACACAATAGACTCCATTAATCGTTTTCAAAGGTAACAGCTTGGTGGTTTAGATT
The DNA here is from genome assembly GCF_000696425.1 of Galeopterus variegatus. Taxonomy (NCBI): domain Eukaryota; kingdom Metazoa; phylum Chordata; class Mammalia; order Dermoptera; family Cynocephalidae; genus Galeopterus; species Galeopterus variegatus. The sequence continues at coordinate 14,135 of NW_007735769.1, read as the reverse complement.
TACTTTTCCCTTTGAACATAAGTTATGTTTTAGATGGGGACAGAGTTCTTTCTCCACCCTCGCCACCACAAAAATACATTACCTTGACAAAATTAGGGCAAATATATACTAAAACTAGTATAAAACTTTCTTTTAAACTTTTGGACAAAAGTTGAACACAATGAAAGATTCTGGTTTTCTAGTTCTTGAACAGTAATATATCATTAGTGACTGGTAAAATTCCAGATAACTAAAGGTCACCACTTTTTAAAGTGCCAAAACAGTCTTATTTTAATAATTTTGCTACAAGTCATCCTAAAATGCCTTATACACATCTCTGCTTTCTTAAAACATGTAGCCATCTCTAATTGAACCATTTCAAGCATTTCACTGTGCAAAGATGCCCTCTAGGTGCTAGCGAGGCTGTCATCTTTAACTAAATGGCTCTGAGCTTTCCCAAACGTTAACTCTGCAGCTTTTCCCATGACTCTTCTCTCTGCTTGCAGGTAGTGACCTAGCCCTTACTATTTACTGTTGTACTCCCAACAGCAATCTCTGTCCCTCCGATAAATTTTGGTAAATTGTAGACTGAAAAACCAATAAATCAAATTTGTCTAAATTAAGAGTAAATAGGGGTGGGGGGGAGTGGGGAGATGTAGGTCAAAGGATACAAAGGAGCAAATAAGTAGGATAAACAAATCTAGAGATCTAATGTACAACATGCGGGCTACAGTTAATAAAATTATATTAGGGATTTTTGGTAAGTAGATTTCAGCTGCTCTTGTTACACACATACGAAAAGCAATTATGTGAGATGATAGGTTAATTGCTTCCCTACAGTAACCATTTCACTGTCTATATGTATCCCATGACATGTTGTAAATATCAAATATATACAATTAAATTTAAAAAAAAAAAAAGTAAATAGGTGCTGAATAAATGTTTCCAATAAGTAACTGGCCTGTATTAATTTTCACGGCTAAAGAGGTTACTTCATTTACACCTGGTTTTTAGGGGTGGAGCTTTGGGTAGTGAATAATTAGGTATTATACGGTAATAATAGTTGTCACAATAATACGTAATGTACAATGGGCTGTATGTATGTATGATCTCATTTTATCTCTAGTAATACCATATGAAGGGAAGTGGATTTGATAACATTCCTTTTCATGGGAGCATAAACAGTATCAGAAAGGTTCAGAGGTAAGGGGAGACAAGACAGCCTCTTGGTTAAGAGTATAGACACTGCAGCTAGAATTCCAGGGTTAAAAAGATTTGGGTCTGAATCTGGTTCTGCAACTTACTACCTGCATAATCTCGGATAAGTTACTTAAATCATTAGATAACCTGCCCATAATCAAAGATAGTCAGGGATGTAGCCAGACATAAATCCAGATGTTTTAACTCCACATCTAATATTCTTTCCACCATACCATCCTATCCTATATTTGTACAAAATAGTTTCTTCTGATCTCATCAGTTTTCATGCATATTATAAAATCTGGCTCTTCTCGGAGAAAAGAAACTAAGGCAGAATTTCATTCTTACAATTTTTAATCAGCCACCTATTTCTCTTTCTTATCTAGTAAGTCCCTATTTTCCCCTTTTCTCCCTGTTTTTGTTCCATCATGAATACACATCATACCTACTTCACTCTAAATTCATCAGTGAGTGTTTTCTCAGCATATCCTACATACCAGTTTATATTGTGGAGGCACTCTAGTGTTGTAGATGGAAAGGCAGATTTTTAAGAGCAGGAAAGACCAGATTTTCAGGTTCACGTTCTAACATGCACTAGATTGTGCTATTAGGCAAGTTTTAACCTCTGTGTGCCTCAGTTTTCATATCTATACAATTGCAATCTCTATCCATCACAAGGTTGTTGAGAAGAGTTAATGAAAAAACATATATAAAGTACTAAGGGTACTGTCTAGAATAGCTCTGTCCAATAACACTTTCTGCAATGATGGAAATGTTTTATACTTATGCTGTCCAATACAGTAGCCACTAGCCATTTACAGTTACTGAGTACTTGAAATGTGGTGGTGGGACTGACAAACTGAATTTTTATTTAACTTTAATTAATTTAAATTTAAATAGCCATATATGGCAATCATATTGGATAGCACAGGTCTAGAAGGCACTCAATAAAAAGATTTTTTGTTTGTTTTTAAATAAATTAATAAACTTCTTAACAATAGAGAATTATCTACAGCTCTTATGTATTCCTACACAGAATCAAAGGGCTCCATAAATACTTGCTACTGCTGCTGCCTGGTATCATGGAAGCAAAAGGAAATATATGACTTGCTTTTAAAAGCAGGTGGTATGAGGAAGTCCTAAACTACGTATTGACTGCATAACAAAAATCAGGGCAATCTCCTGTGCATTCTAAAGTTCATTTATAATTATGATAAACACAGTTTAGTTAATAAACTAGTATCCCTCATCCTGCCTAGCTACTTCATTTCATGAGAGGAAAGCAGTAAACATCAACAAAACTAAATATAAACAGATTTGGCCTTTGTGGTTTTCTCTCTGTTTTTGTTTCTAAAGGTGTTGTGATCTGTTGGTGTTTTTCCAGCATGATTCACAAAGCAGCAGGGACTCATTTATGGAATACTCTGCTCACCCCAAGTCTTAATTTGCTGACCAAGATGTAATAACAGAATTATTTTTAATATTCTTTTTTGGAAAGGTACTCAGTGTTTTGCCTTTTTTCTACCTTAAGGATTTTTGGTATTTAAAAAAAAGAAAAAAACCTAATTAATTACATTTGCTTCTTTAATAACTTTCTATCCTTTCTTTTGTTTATCTGAAATCCCCAAAGCCAAATTTTAAAATATAATATTAAGTCTAAATTCAAGCTGTTAATTCACAATAGTAAATAATCAAAGTCCCAAAAGAACGCTTTCAACATGTAAGCCTTTATATTTCTCATACCTGTTTCTCAGGGGAACTCCTGAAAGTGGACTATTATCATGAATCAAAACAGGTAAACTTACTTCAGATGTTCACCAAATGTAGTAGTTATTCGATAGATGGCAGTTTTCAGTGATGCTCTAAATGCAAATCTTAATGTTTTATAAGAAGTGTCTACAAGGCTTCCTGAAATCCGAGGTGGTTTACTGGAAGCATGAGGAAGCTTGAAGTACTTGTCAACCGCCTAGACAAAGAAAAAAAAAACACAGACACACACATTAGTTCAGATCAAGAAAGCCAAATTAGTCCAAAGAATTAACAAGTTTTTATATAGATACACAGATAGATACACACATATAAGAGACATGCTATAAAATATATTTCTTATTGTGTATCACAATCAAAACAGTTTGAAAAACAATGCAGTAGAGGCTCAGCTACTTCAGCAGTTACCAGGGCCCAACACACATCCAGACCTGCCCTCTAAGACAGCTGTAATTCAAGGTCCTTGAAAATTGCAAAGCTGGGAAGTAAGACACTAATATCCTACTTTGTTTATGATGTGTGACAGGCAGAAGTACCTTTATTATGGATTTCAGCAAAAAAGACCAAAACTTTATACTTTACATAAATAAAGTTATTAAACTAATTAGTTTATCTTCTTTTTCAATTATAGATGATAAAGCATCTACAAATAAGAGTAGGTGGGGGCAAAACAGTGAGAATTCCCAGGTGAAACTGATTCTACTTATAGTTGATAGAATAATAGTGATTTAGAAATATCTTTTCAATGCTAAAGGCAAATAATGTAATTTTTAAATGATATAGCTACATTGAAAAGTAAAGGTGAAATTTAAGTGTTTTAATCTATTACGGCAAGATAATTTCTAAAGTGACAGGAAATAACAGTATAATCACATTGTTTATAGTTATGGATGTACATACCAAAAAAAAAAGAAAACAAAAATAATTAAAATTATTTCCACCATCATGTTTTTTTGTGTGTGTGTCTTTTTTTGTGTCTGGCAACGGATCGCAACCCTCAGTGTCGCGCCCGTACCGGACCGGGGACCGGCAACGGGATTGCAACCCTCAGTGCTGCACCCGCACCTCACTCAGCCAGTGAGCGGGAACCGGTCTGCATGTGGGATCCGAACCCTCGGCGGGAGCGCAGCCGCGCTCCCAAGCGGCGCACTGTAGCAGTGCGCCACTGGGGCGGCCCATCATGTTTTTAATTAAAGAGCTCTTTCATGTCATCTGAGTACAGTCTTTTTTATTTCAGAATCCTATTTTTATTTCAAGGATGCGATATCTTCTCTTATGTCTGAGGATTTTGATGACAGCTTTTTTATATTTTTTGTTTTTTAGTTTTTTTATAGTTTCTTCCAAACTGCTTTCCCTCCTTTGGTTCTGTTGGTCTCTACCTTCTGCTTTAGAGACTTTCCTCAGAAATCTGGTGATCCATGGCTCACACCTCCTAAAGAGCTGACCCAAAGCACTGAGTGCACGGTTGGGGATTACTGACAAACTTCACTGTAGATGATACACATAAACTTTTCTGGGAGTGAACTCCCAACTCAATCACTTCACGATCTTTCTTCTTTGTCAGTCTCCAGAGAAGAGTCTTCTAGTATCCTGGCTGGAGGGCTGGCCCCCAGTGTGCTGGGAGCCAAGTGGGGAATAGGGCTATTAAACTCATCCCTATGCTTTTAGCACAGTACCCACAACTGTGTCTGAACTCTTCCAGTCCAGAGACCTTGTGTTCTACTCTGTCTAGAGGGTAAACCTCAGAATGGAGTATAAGAGCAATTACCCAGCAGCAGAGGATCTAAGGGTCTAACTGGTTTTCAAATAGCTTTCACCCAAACCTCCTTATTTTAGAACCTGTCCCTTCACCCTCGGATCCAGAGGTACCTGGCACTTTTCCCACTGTCAGCTTGGGAATTGCCTCTGAGAACGGCTAAGGTAGTTATCTCAAACATCTGCTTTGTAGCTTCAAAAAATTTACTGCTGTTGTGGACTCTCTTGTTTATGAATTTATGTAGTTTTAAAGTTTTTACCAAATGCAGTATTTTTGAAAACTTTTGACAGCTCATAATTTTGTTGAGGCGAGTATAGCCATTTTCTTTACACCATAACTGCAAAACATTTTCATTCTTAGGTTTATAAATACAAACTCAAATAATCAATTCAGTGACTTTTTAAAGATGTTGGAAATGTAAAATTACTAAAAACTTATATCTTAGTTTTGAAAAGTGTCCAATGGACCTAAATGAGTAACTACAAGAGAATAAATTTTATTAAATTTTTTATAAGTAATTTTTCTCTTTGTTCTTTGAAAGACTTCCAAGAAAGAATAAAAGTCATAAAATATCAATCTTTATAAACCGTTAGAACTGCTCAAAAAAGGGCCGGCCTGGTGGCGCACTGGATAGTGCGCCGCTTGGGAAGTGCGGCGGCGCTCCCGCCCGAGGGTTCGGATCCCACATACAGACCGGTTCCCGCTCACTGGCTGAGCGAGGCGCGGGAGCAATGCTGAGGGTTGCGATCCCGTTGCCAGTCCCCGGTCCGGTACGGGGGCAGCACTGAGGGTTGCGATCCGTTGCTGGACACGGAAAAAGACAAAAAAAAGAACTGCTCAAAAAAGAAAGAAACGATAACTTCGTATAATGTATGCTATACGAAGTTATTACGGCAATGCTGAGGGTTGCGATCCCGTTGCCGGTCCCCGGTCCGGTACGGGGGCAGCACTGAGGGTTGCGATCCGTTGCTGGACACGGAAAAAGACAAAAAAAAGAACTGCTCAAAAAAGAAAGAAATTAGATCCAACCGACCCTAGTGGTATAAAGGGGTTTAATCAAGAAGGAGAGTCTTTTGGAGCTAATGTGTCCTTAATACATCTCTAATCCTCACTAATCTCCTTTTATAACAAGGATAAGCGGGCCTCAGGTTCAGAGACTTCAGCAAACAACACCATCTAGCTAGAATTGAAAATTACTAACTTTTGTCACTTTAATTACCTTATCCTCAATTCTGAAATCCACAAAGCCCTGAAAACAAAAAACTTCTGTAATTCTTTTAGTGGCAAAAGCTGACCTGACCTGAACTCTTCTGGCAGTAAAACCTGACCTGAGCTGACCCAGGCTATTTCCAGTCTTTGTCCCACTTAATATGAATATTCAGATGTTCCACTGGAAAAAAGCATACAAGGGGATTCTATCTGATACCACTAGGAGTGTTACGTAGTATAAGATATATACTATGTAACACTATTAAAATCCAAAAATATCTGAATTCTGAAATATATGGTAGGGTTTGAGATGAGGGACTGAAGACACATACTCTATTTGTAGCAAGTCAAACTAATTTTCCTTTTACAATAAATTTATGTTAAAAATAAAGGATTTAAAATACTAAGTAAGTGAAGTTCAGGTAAATAAAATATGATTGAAATTATGATGACAATATGTGTTAATGAAAAATTATGACAAAAATTATGAAGGTAGTACATGAATAAGTTAAGTTTGAACTGGGCATCTATCTCACACAGTCTCCTAGTCTGCTTGCTTACAGTACTAACAGCAATGCTTTTTAAATCTTTCTTTTAGTCTGAAAGACCTTTTATCCTGTATAATATAAGAATTCTGCCATACGACATAGTAACAAAGACAATAAAGTAATAACAGCTAACACTCACTGAGCACTTAATATGGGTCAGGCACTGTGAGTGCTTTACGGAGATGATCTCATTCATTCTTCTCAACTCTCTGAGGTAGACACTATTATCATCCCCATTTTTCAAATACAGAAACTGATGTTTGGAGATTACCATATTTATTGGTTCTGGAATGTACCTTTTAATTTTACATTTTATAAATTCTAAAATGGAGATATATCTTCCAATTAGCGGCATCATAGATTCAAAGAAGTACAGTTAAATGTCTTTTCCAAGGCTGCACAGCCGGGAAATACTAGTAGGGGCTGGAATTCAGACACAAGTCAGTCTGACGCAGATCTCACACTTTGGCACTTCTGCTACACTGCCATTCTATCGTAAGAAACGAGGCTGAGAAACACATACCTCTGCCAAGCCCTCACAGAGGTAATCTGATGGGTGGACTGCTAAGGACCTGGGGTCCAAAAGCCTCATTTCCGATTCTGACTCAGCCATTACTGGGTATAATCTTGAATAAGTCAAGCAATAGGTATAGTCTTTCTGAGAGAAACTCAATCATGCAAAATAAGCCTTCTTCTAACCTCACAGGGCTGTTACAAAAAAATTTTTAAAGCATTTCTTTTAGGGCCGGCCCGTGGCTCACTTGGGAGAGTGCGGTGCTGATAACACCAAGGCCACGGGTTCGGATCCCATATAGGGATGGCCGGTTTGCTCACTGGGTGAGCGTGGTGCTGACAACACCAAGTCAAGGGTTAAGATCCCCTTACCGGTCATCTTTAAAAAAAAAAAAAGCATTTCTTTTAGAATACTATGTACATATTAGGTAAAGCTGAAGAGGATTCTAGAGAAACAAAGAAAAGACTCTGACTCTTGTAGTTAATTCTTTGTGTGATTATCTGTTTTTCAAGTCTGTAAGCTCCTGGAGGGCAGGAACTATGTCTGTCCTTTTCCATTCTGTATCTTATCACAGGCTAACCGCTTGATAACTAATTACTGGATGAATGGATCTGTGAATGGCATAAAGGTAAACTTCAATATTACAAATTTATCAACAATGTGAATAATTAATGCCATAGAACTGCAAACTAAAAAATGGTTAAAATGGTAAATTTTGTTCTGCATATTTTACAACCATTAAAAATTTTTTATAATTAAAAAAATACTCTATTATTTTGGTCCCCAACCTTCTGTATATAAGGAACTTTTTAAGAACAACAACAAAATATTGTGACTTCCACAGAATAATTGTTCTCCATTTACTGACAGAGGAAATAAGTAACTACCATGAACTCAGTAATGCTTTCAAATAAATTTGTATTTCAATTAAGCAAAACGGCATGTAGATACCCCTGAGTAATAGCTGCAAACACATCAGACACATGTTAATTTTTCAGATAGTAACATTTGCATGGACTCATGAGCCCCTTGTAATAATTGTGATCTCCCAGATGGCCCAGCCACTGGTAGGAACTAGCATATCTATCACTCCACTCCTTGTCCTCTGAATGGTTTGAAGAGTGAAAGGCTCCCTTTTCCTTTCACATTTTGCCTTTAATGACTCAGTGAAATGACCGATGGTATTGATACTGAAAAGTAGAACAAAGGAACAGAACAGTTCCATACAATTGTTCGTTAGTAACACCCAGAAGCTGGTATTGTAAAACTTGCCTTAAATTACCAAGGTACTTAGAATTCACTCTTCACTAAGAAGCAAGTAACCCTTCTATATCAAAGAATGTAATACCAAAAACATAAAACAGGGTTCATGTGAGTTACATCACATCCTTGCTTCTCAAAATGAAAGGGTGGTTGAAGATCACATAATCAACCCACTGCATCAGAACTGACACTCAATTCAAGCCCCAGAAGAGAAGCCTTCATACACTGAACCAGCAATGAAGCCACTCAGCAGCCATCCAACAAGCACTTAATAAGTGCCTGACAGGTACCATATCAGATTCTGGGAATACAGAGGAGGTAAGGTCCCCGCCTCTACTCTGACTAATAGAGTAGACAAAATGTGGAGATGGGGATTATAGAGAAGAGCTAGACAAAAGGAGAAAAATATGTTCTAGGCAAGAAAAGGAAAGAAAAGGCATCATGTACAGAATTAGAGTTAGGTTAAGAAAATAAGATATTTGGGGCAAAAATGAACAGTCCGTGGTGGTTATTACTGGTGATTATGCTCATGGGAAGAACAGAGTGGCTAGAGTCAGAACATGAAAGGATCTCAGTTTAGAATTAGTAGGGGCCACAGTAATAATTCAGGACAGGATTGACAATAGCCTCACATAAGGCTGAGGCAGGAAGAACAGGCAACAGAACAGATGGGCGACAGTTACAGGTTTGACTCCTTGGGGTTCTGCCATATAGGTGCAGGTGAAGAACATGGGGACAAGGGAGTAGAATGAATTAGTAATAAAGTGGTTGAGTCAAGGGTCAAAAACTGCACCAGCCAGCCGCCAAAAACTAAATACATAAATGTATACATACATATATACACACATACATACATAAGTGGTTGAAATGATGGACAATAAGATCTAATCTGGATAGGGAAAGACATAAATGTAGCAAGGAGGGAGCTGAAAGACAAAGAACATGAGGAAAAGGAACTGGAAATATGGGTAAGACCAAAGACACTATGCAGAAGCAGCAAGGGCATGAGAGTGCTGGGCTTGGGGTGAGGGATCTTACACTGGGGCCCACAGGCCTATGGGTAAAATTCAGGGGGGAACTTTGGGATGAAAATTACATTTATCTTCACAAAGCTTTAATTAAAATCTAGCACTTCCTTCAATTATGAATGTAAGCAACAAATCACATTTGTTGTATTAGCATTAGCAGTTCCTGTGACTTTGTCACCAACAGAAATCACCAATATCCTCATACCATTCATCTTATCACTGCTTCAAAATGATGATAGTTATTAGACTCACTGACAGATCTTGTTATTTAATGCAATCATTAAAAAGTGCATGAACTATATCACAAAAACCTTAATGATTATATTTCAATATAACCAACTTCTTTTCTAATCCTAAGTACTTCATTTTATGCATTAAAGAACACTAGTCTGAGAAAAAATCCATGAGCTTCACCAGACTGCCAAAGGCAACTATGGCACAAAAACACTTAAGGATTTTGGGTTAGAGGGTAGAAGGCTGGAGTTTCAGGCTTTGGAGTGGAGTACCCAGGGGATAATGATGCCCAGGTGATAGACATGGGTTGAGAGAGCATACAAATGGGTAGAGAAGAGGAAGTCAAAGAACTATGCAGCAATGGTGTGCAATAGGTTATCCATGTGGGCACTGAAAAGAAAGTGTATGAGGCAGTTTGTAAAATCTGATGAATGCATGGTATGACCAAAAGGCTGACTGTGATGTGGCTTAGGGGAAATTAGATGTCATAAGCCTCACACAAGGAGGGGTTTTTATACAAAGAAGCTAAGTATCAGGTCACTGGTCCTATTCTTTGTTCCTTTTATCTCTTCCAAATACCCCAAAATAGAACTCTTTGCCTCCTTCTACTCTGTCCCTCAAAAGTATTCTCCATTCCAACTCCTCTGTTTCAAAATAAATAAGGCCTGACCTTTTAATAAATCTGTAATCCTTGCCTTCCTACTCAGAGGTATGAATGACTTTAATCAAATAAACAGATTGCTTTCCTTCTAATCACCTATTGTGAAGTATGCATAAAGCAAATATATTTCACAGGGCCTGGTTTTCCAAAGCCTTGCAGTTTCAAATATCAACCTTGCAAAGGACAGGAAATTTTCCCCAGGCTATATAGTCTCTATTGTAAGATAACCAAAGCCTTGCAGTTTCAAATATTGACCTTGCAAAGGACAGGAAATTTTCCCCAGGCTATATAGTCTCTATTGTAAGATAAAAAATTGTAACACAGCAAGGTTGCTGACTCAAAGACAGACCGGTTACTGATTGATATGTAAAGATACTGGGAAATTGCTGTAAGAAGAGAATGTTTGCTAAAATCAAACTTTTGTTAGTGGATCAACTTAATTGCATTATAGAATGTCACCTGACTGAATGTTACCAGCTTCTATTGCTAAACTTGTTAAACTGTACTTAGCAAAAACCCCACCTGTGTTCTCTTCCTGTAACTTCCTGGTCTGGAGAATAAATGCAGGAAGAGAATCCCAATTTGTGGGTAATTTCCCAAATGGAAGGAATGCCCCTATCTTGAGGGTTCCAGGAGATTAACCCCTTTTCGGGGCTTCTCACTGCTCAGAAGAGATGGGCTTTGAGTAATCTTTCATGGCTCTGTCACCCAGGGGAAAAGGGGTGACAAATCCATGGGAGGTAAAGCAAGCAACACCTATGGAGAACAACTAGGAAATTTGATGGTGGGGAAGGTGAGAACAGAGTAATTTTAATGCTGAACACCTCTAAGGCAGTGTGATCTTCATGAAATCGATTCAGTGAGTTTCAACCAGCATTAAAAAATAAAATAAAATAGAATGGAAAATATTAGATTACATTGCACATAATAAAAGGTAAGTATTGTTCCAAGAATCTTTTATTTCTGTTACATACACAAATATACACACACACATACACATATTCTGAGTCTAATGTAAACACACTGCAGATCATGATCCAAAAAGCTTGAAAGCCATGGTTCTAAGGGTAACACCGTTCTCTCTGAAGAAAGAACCCTATGTGGGGGAAAAATCCAGGGCAAATACAAGAAGAATAAGGGGTGTGGGTCTGAACCTTCTCCTGGAGCCTACACTGCTAATGCCCTGCAATCATACCAGGTTCAAGTCCCAACTCTGCCACCTATGAGATTTGTGTGTGAGACCTGAGGTAAGTCACTGTACTACTGAGACTCCCTCATCTGTAAAATATGGCTAAAACACCTCCACCTTGCTTACTTCACAAGACAATTTTGAGGGTTAAATAAAATGATATAAAATCACTCTGCATACGATAAAGCATTGCACTGTTATTTTAAACTACAAAGTAAGAGTGATTAAAAAACTGTTACGAGCACCAAATATAATACCCAAATCATGGTTACCCTATTGTGTGTTAGACATGCCAAACACAGATGCTCCTCCACTTACAACATGATTAGGACCTGAAAAACCTATTACTGAGTCAAAAATATTTTAAGTTGAAAATGCATTTAATATAAGGATAAACCCATCATAAATTCAAAAAACCATAAATTGAACCACTGTAAGTCAAACCATCATTAAGTCAAACCACTGTTAAGCCTGGGACTGTCTGTATTAGAAGCTGTAGGGAAATACTAGAAAATTATTTTTTTAGATAAAAGGATCTGGGAAAGAGTACAAATAATAAAACTATCCATGTGGACAAAAATGTCTCAAGTAATATACATGAGAAAGTGGGCACAAGGAGTACTCAAAGCAAAAAAATCACTGGTTTTGATGGGTAAGAATTTCTAAGAGGTAAAATGAATTGATTTTGAAGGAATGGTGAAGCATATTTTCTCTTCACATCTTAAATGGCTTTCCATTACCAAAAGAAGCACCACTTGTTATCCTTCAAGCTTAGTTTAATATCACCTCCTCTAAAAAGCCTACTGCACACCCCAGCTGCTACCTCCAAATACCTCAAAAGCATACATTGTTTATACAACGTGGGGTAAAATGTATCACCCAACATAAAGTTAGGAAAGGAAGCATACTGGAAAGCAGAAAGCATATGTTTTATTTTTCTGCCTTTCCTTAAGTCTAGAACTTAAAAAGACCTGTTGGTTAAAACTAACCACTCAGCCTAGTGATGAGTATCTACTGGCATCAGCTCTTGAGCCTCTAGCCAACAGGAACTTATCTGTATGGGTAATTTAATTATAGACCACTTTCAGTAGATACAAATTGTATAAAGATCCAAACTTATATCACTGAACAGAATTCCAATATCCTAAAAAAAAAAAAAGAATTCCAATATCCTAAATAATATTTAATACCAGAGACATATCCTACAGGTTTAGGATTTTTCTGTTCCCACAAAATTTTTATAAGCAAATTAAGTTTTCTCTTCCTACTCTCCTTCTTTTAGATTGCAATTTCCTAAGGGTGAGAATAGTATCATTATTTGAACTTCCAACGTGTTCTGTTATTCGATAAATATATAAGAAACAAACAAAAATTCAGGGAGGGGGGATGACCTTTACCCTCACCCAACCCACAGATTGCTTACCTCTTGCAGTGTCAACAAAGTATTAAGGATAGCTGGTAGTGTAGTCTGGACAACTCCAAATCTATCTTCTGTAAATGATGCTGCTACTAAGTGAGACAGACCTCCAAGGGAAAAGAAAAAGAGACATTAAAAGTGAATCAAAATTAAGCAAATCTGTTTGCAATACATTTATCTGAGAAAGAATATAATCTGATTATAAAGAAAACTACAAATAGGGGGACTTCTGGTAAAGATGGAAGATTAGACGGTTCCTAGCATCGCTCTCTCCCACAAATTGACCAATGTGCAACTATTAAAAAGCAACAACAGGAGGCCCGAGAGCTGCACTGAAACAGGCAGGAGCCGCATGCCATGGGACCCCCAGCCCAGGCCACTGCCCACCACCCAGAGAGGCCTGAGAACCGCCAGGCCCACACACCCTGAGCCAGCCACACAGGAACAGGCAGGAGCCTTAGGACCTCCAGCCCAGGTCGGTCCCCACTGCTTAGAGAGGCCCAAGAGCTGCAAGGCCCACATGCCCAGAGTCAGCCATGCTGGAACAGGCAGGCACCATGGGACCCCCAGCCCAGGCCAGTCCATACTGCCCAGAATTGGCAGTCCTTTCAGGATCCAGGCCAGACATCAGGGTGGAACATGTGGACCGAGATACCCACTGCCACAATGACTAAGCACCAAAGGAAAAATACCAGAAATATGAAAAATCAAGAAAGTACATCGCCACCAAGGGAAAATAATAACTCTTAAGCTCTAGATCCTATAGAACAGGAAGTCCTTGAAATGACTGACAAGGAATTTCAAGCAACAATTCTAAGGAAACTAAATGAGATACAACAAAACTCAGACAACACAATGAAATGAGAATATACAGGATCTGAAAGAAGAAATATACGAAGAAATCAATGCCCTGAAAAAGAATGTAGCAGAGCTGGTAGAGCTGAAGGATTCATTCAACGAAATAAAAAAACACAACAGAGAGTCTAACCAGCAGGCTAGAACAAGCAGAAGAGAGAATTTCTGACCTTGAAGACAGGCTGTTTGAATTAACGCAGGTGGACCAGAAAAAAAGAAAAAAGAATTTAAAAAATTGAAGAAAATCTGTGAGAGATAACATACAACCTTAAGCACTCAAATATCTGAATCATGTTTATTCCAGACAGGGAAGAACAAGTAAATGGCATTGAAAACATATTCAACAAAATAATGGCAGAAAGCTTCCCAGGTATAGGGAAAGTCACATATCTTCAGATTCAGGAGGCCCAAAGATCCCCAAACATATTCAATCCAAAAAGGGTCTCTCCGGAGGCAAAATGGCGACGGGTCTGGAGCGCCCGCATCAGGAAACAGCGCGATCCTGAGAGCTGTGT
>NW_007735768.1:72769-73668 GCF_000696425.1 Galeopterus variegatus | reverse complement strand
AAAAATATAAATATTGAAGAGGAAGGAACAAAGATGTCATTTTCGGTAGATGATGTGATTACCAGGAAACACTGAGATAACTGGAAATGATTTAAAAAGTATTATTACCTTGTCCGTTACAAGATCAGTTATCCAATTCAAAGCCTTTTCAATAAACATCTAGAATATATGATGTAAGAAAATTCCATTTCAACAGCAGTCTAAAATATAAAATACCTATGATTAAACTAAAGACATTTACAGATGTAAACTTTACTCAAAATTCAAAAAGTTTTGACTACAAAACTTGACTCAAGGATAAAAATAAGTGGAATACATGAACAAAAATATTGGATCGAAAGTATAAATATTGCAAAGATTTCATTTAAACATTAACCTATCAATTTAATATCATCTTAATAAAATTGTCAATGATACACCTACATAATAACAGTTATCTCTCAGTGTGTAAGAATAATTTTTAATTTACTTTGTTCTTAAATATTTCTGAGTTATCCCATCACAAGATATTATTTCTTTGAAAAGTTACCATTTACAGTGGGACAGAACTTTGGCCCATTCCCAGATTATTTGGAAATCCAAAAAAGATTTCGTTTTGGTTCAGTTCACTAACTTTTAGCTTAAAACCACAGCTGAATAACTGACATTTTCATTTCCATGCCAAAGATGTTTACCCTCTAGGGTTCTGGCAATGTTCGAATACCTGCTTGCAAAGTGAAGGGACTGAGCTCTCTGCCATACTCTTTTGTAAATAATAATGGTTACTTCATGGCACATCAAGCAAAAAAGAAGTGCTATTCAGGGGACTATTATTTATTCATTCATTTATCAATTTAGTCAAGAAATACTGAGCAGCAACTTTGTCCTAGATATATCCTGGTCATGGGGGAGCCAACACT
>NW_007735768.1:68411-72149 GCF_000696425.1 Galeopterus variegatus | reverse complement strand
CATGGTGAAAAATAGGTAGTAAGGGACCAGATTACTCACAGTCTCAAATCACTATAAGGTGATGAAAAGCCACTGGAGGATTCTGAGTAAAGGAGTGATGCTCATAGGGCCCAAGTGGGTAAGAGCTGGAAAGTTTTGCAATTGTCCAGGTAACAGATGATGGTGTCTTGGATGAAGTGGAGATATGATTGGACCCCGGATATAATTGGAGGGAAGAGCTGATCATTTTTGTGGGTGGACTTAAAACACATGTGACAGAAAGAGAGCCATCAAGGAGTTTTTGACCAGATCAACTGAATATGATATTCAATTCATAGTATTGAAAGGTATGAAGAAATTCCACAAATTTCTTTCTATTATTTTGAGGACAGGCCGGATTAGAATGAGTAACTGATGCAACATCATCAAGATAATACGATGAATAAGACAATCAATTGTCTGTTTGGAAGAAATAGAATGCTATGGAAATATCCTATGTCCTCCCTGCCCCTCTTTCATCCCCAATTGGAGACCAATGATTTAAGCAGCAAGTTTTGCTTCCAATCACCCCCACAACTGTTTTGCTCTTTTTCTTTTCTTCTGTCCCTCCATTCTCCTTATTCTTCCTTCTTCCCTCTCCTTTACCCTTCTCTTCAGTTTTCCTTTCTTTATGACAGTCCTGACCCACAGGAGCGATGGCTCAGCCCTCTAGCTTTTTGCCCACTACTGTTTTCAGGCACAGATACTCTCCTCAGTTCTCCACAGTTTGATTTGAGATGTGGTCATTCTATGATTAATATTTTGAATTGAACTTTCTTCAACAATCCGTCCTGACCCACAGGAGCGATGGCTCAGCCCTCTAGCTTTTTGCCCACTACTGTTTTCAGGCGCAGATACTCTCCTCAGTTCTCCACAATTTGATTTGAGATGTGGTCATTCTATGATTAATATTTTGAATTGAACTTTCTTCAACAATCCCTCAAAGTTACCATCCAAGACCCCAAATTGGTCATGTCAATTCTTTGCTCAAAATTCTTCTAGAGGTCCACATTGACTCAAGGACAAAATTCAAACTTTTCTGGAGGGCAAAAAAATGGTTATTCAAAATCTTGGTGCACTTATCTCTGTCACCTCGTCTAGCCACTCTGTGGGAGGCTTTCCAAGACAATCAAAACATTTTTGGTTTCTAGAATTTGTCATGCTTTCTCTCACTGCCAGAGCTGGGTGCACATTGTTCCGTCTCAAATACCCAACTCACTTGCTTTTATCATCTGCCTGCTATTTATCCTCCATGCTCTGCTCAGCATTCACCTCCACTGGGAATCTTTTTGGCCTCTGCCAGGGGCTTTGAACCCTACTTCTGTGCCTTTTACCCTGCCCTTACTTAAAACTCTGTATTGTAATTATCTGTTGAACTGACTGTCTCCACTTTGCACAGTGAATTTAGGGGAGTAGCTTAATTCACTAACTGCAGGGCAAATCACAGTCGCTAGTACATAATAAGCACTCAACATAGGTTAGTTAAGACAATGAATAAATGAAGGGGAACAAAGAAGACATATTATAAATCACAGAGGGGAAAACTTATTCCTTTGTCACAGATAAAGAAAAATTAGATTTTAGATCGAACATTGGGAGGTTCAAGGAAGACAACAAAGATGAGGATTAAGACGTGAGTTCTTGCAAGGCTGTAGGCCTTGTTTTGAATCATATGATGATTTCACTGGATCAAAGAGTGGTTTGGCAAGCAGTTGTTAAGGAACCCTGAAACTGTGCCAACATTTCTGAGCTGATCTGCTCAAGAGTGAATAAATTTTAAGAAACTATAATTACCATGTGCATTAACCACCTTTAAAATTGGAAAGGCAAAATAGCACAGAAATGGTGCTGTAAATGACAACATTTATGTGCTTAAGGGTTGTCTTTAAAAGCTCAATCTTACAAAGATTTGATCTGCAGGGATACAAGCCTTTCAAGTGCTTCAGCCTTAGACGTGTATGGTATTTGGAGACAGAGTCACCCTAGGGTGTGGCTGTGCACAGTTGTATTTTGTTTTGCTCAACTTCTGAAGCTAGCCAGATTCCTGAGACTACCAAGTATGGCAACAAAACTAGCAGAACATTTAGATGGTCACTAAACAGCATGTGATGTCCTGGCAGAAGTGGACTTTCTCCAATCTGTTTCAAGTTCTTCTTTGGCTGTTTGTCAGAGAAGCCTGACCTCCTCAAACACGGGTGGCTGACAGCCCCCAACTTCTATATAAACATGCTGGAGAATTAGGCCTGAAGACAATATAAACTGTTAGTTGACATAATAAAACTCCAAGCCGTAAGACATTTTAAGGATCCTCTGTCTTTCCATGTTGAAAGCAATTTTTAATCAATACTTCTTAAACAGAGAATGATGATTAAATTATTTCCACGAGATTTTTAATTGACTTCATCTTTTGCCTAACTCTAACAAGGCTAAAGACTTCAATAAAGATTGTAAAAGTCCAACTCAAAATAAAAGCAATGGCAAACAAAAAAGTAATGGTCATAATGTAGGCATTGCTTTTCCATCAAAAATTTTTCTTCTGTTCAAAATAAACTACTAAATCTTATCTCTTCATATTTGTTTCAGACTGTGCTTGATGTCAGTATGAAATCAAAGTGGTATAATATATCTTTAAAAACTTGAGACTCTAGTGAAGCTATGGTTTACTTTTGTTTGAATTATTTTTTAAATGAAAGAATGGAAACCACAGAATTCCACAACTAACTATGTCAAGATAAAAGAACTCTATTTCAAGTGGGCACTTTCTCCTTCATCAGTGTAAAAGTATTATCCTCTTATGGATAAAAGGTCTCCAGAACTAAAGTTTGACTTTAAGTATATCAAGATACATCAAATATTTTGGTATTTTGAAAATTGCAAATGTTTGTGAGGGTCGTAGAACTCCACCTAATCTAGAACAAATTGCAAAAAGAACAAATTGCAATTCTTTATATTTTAAAATCAATGTAATTTAGAAACCTGGCCCTTGTTTTTCCTTCCCTCCTTCTGTTGTCCTTCACCAAGGACTTTGCAATGTTTCCTCCAGCAGGACCATGACACTGAGGAGGTCCCTCTAGTCACTGGTCATCAGCAACCACACCCCCTTGGTTGACACCCAGCTGTCCATACCCAGTCTGCACAGTCCCTCAGCTCCAGAGGCTCTGGAACCACGTGTTGTTCTGGGTCCTTAAATCTTGAATGAATGTGGTTAGCATGCCTTTCTGAAGCCTAGCCTGCTGTCTGTGACACAGTCAGAAAGCCGGGCTAGGCTTCTGGTCTTTGATAAAGTGCACATGCCCACCCTACTCTTCCACTCCCAACACTCCCCCTCCCCAACTACCTGGATGAAGGGAATGAGAAAAACAGGGAGATAAAAACTTAATAGGTTAAAACAAATATCCCTCCACATTTATAAAGGAGAAAATCTGAAAACACTCTAAATATCCATCAATAGAGACCTAGATAGACTATGGCCCATCTATACAACCCATTGAATGAAAGGTTTTAAAAAACCATCTATACAACCCATTGGATGAAAGGTTTTAAAAAAAAATGGGGTAAACGTGTATGTTCTGATGTGGAGAAATGTCCAGAATAGTTTTTTTTTTTTTATGATTTTAAATGCTATTTATTTATCTTTAGACCAAATTATATTTTCATATAATTCAAAATTTAAAAGTTACAAAAGGAATATAGCAAAAGTCTCTCTCTCAATCTTATTCC
>NW_007735768.1:42322-68113 GCF_000696425.1 Galeopterus variegatus | reverse complement strand
AATGAAAGGTTTTAAAAAAAAATGTGGTAAACGTGTATGTTCTGATGTGGAGAAATGTCCAGAATAGTTTTTTTTTTTTTTATGATTTTAAATGCTATTTATTTATCTTTAGACCAAATTATATTTTCATATAATTCAAAATTTAAAAGTTACAAAAGGAATATAGCAAAAGTCTCTCTCTCAATCTTATTCCCCAACTGCCTGATTCTTCCACCTGAAAGATATGTTGCCAGTTTCTTGTATATTCTTCCAGAGATAGTTTATGTATATATCAGCAAGGTTATTTATTATTCTCCCCTTATTTATTCAAACGATCGACTACTACACACACAGGATAGGTCATTAAGTACAAAATATAATCTGAGAAATCATATGTATAGCGTAATCCAACTAATACAAAAAGTTAAAAAATATATGTGTATGTACATATACATATACCTAAAGATGCTTGTAAATGCAGAAAATGTTGGAAAACATCACAGGAAACTCTTAATTGTGATTATCTCCGGAGAATGAGATTGGGGGAGGGATGCGAAATGATGGATTTTTTTACAACATACATATATTCTTTTTTAATAATTTTTACAAACCCAGTTTTTAAAAAGTAGAAATCTATGTGAATCTTTTCCACAATACAATCAATTTCGTATTTGTTTAATAAATTTTTATTTATTTACTTGATATATTTATTTATTTATTTTACATTCTAAGATGTTGTGGAGCAGTCGGGAGGGAGGGGGAGAGGGGAAAACGGAGGGAAATAGGGTGAGAGGAGGAGGAAGGAGGGATGGGGCATGGTCAAGGCCCATGGCACCCCCCTCATTCTGGCAGGGAAACCCAGGGGGCTTCTGGTGGCAGCTCAGTTGTAGCTGGGCTAGACGGGAACTTCAAGTGGATGTGGCTGAGGACCTCAGCCTCCTACTTCCCTAGCTTGGAAGCCCAGGGCACTTGTGGCAGCAGCCTTGTGGTCACTGATGGGCTGGATGCAGATGTCGGGGGGGCTGTGGCTGAGGCCCTTGGCCCTCCCCCGACCCCAGCTTGGTAGTCTGGGGGCCTTTTGGTCCTTCTAGGTTTTACAGGTGTTCTTTGGTGATGTTAGACCTTTACTGGTTAATATCAGAACTTTGATCTGTGGGTTTTTGTGTTTTCTTTCAGTTCTGTGTTAGAATATTTACTATTCTCACCACTTAAACTCTGCACTGGAACTAATTTTTTTACATTTGTTTACTTCTAAAATGGAGGAACTTCCTGTGGGGACCAGCACTTTAGCCCTGTGGTTGAGTTAAATTGCTCCTTTGCTGCTGATTCCCTAGAGAAGCCTTTTTGTGCAGCTCAGGTTTTAACTGTTGGCCTTATAAGTACTTCCAGGTCTTGTGAGATTTAGTACACCCAGGTTTTGTAGAAACTCTGATCTGGGCCTGAGACTTTTCAGCAAACTGCACCCCCTGAAGTTCTGTGTTCCTGACCAGTGTCTACTGAGTGGTCCTGCGCAGATTGGAGGGCAGATCAGCTGTCTGTGCTGTGCCCCAATGTTCACCCGGTGGGCCCATGTACTCCAAACACTTCCCATGGGATGAGCCATGCATGGGTCCCTTGCAATGACTTACCAGCCTCTGAGTGGCTCCTTTTTCAGTGGTCTGTGGCCCCTCACTCCTATATGGGTCCACAGGAATGCTGTTAGTGGACTTGCTGGCCTGGGGGCCACCAAGGCCCTCCTCTCCCCTGCAGTCTCTAAGCAACTTCACACAAAGGGCACAGCTGTGGCTTTTGCCATCTCTTTCTCCATGTGTTCACCAGGGCCAGCCTTGAAATGCTGGGGCTCAAAATAGTCAGAGTGGTCCTTTCTTTCTCTCATCGTGGCTTCTCCTGCCTTCATGCACTCCATAGATCTCTCTTCCTCTTCCCCTGAGCTCTAGCAGCCCCAGTTTGGCTGACATTGCTTTTAAAACTTGTAAATTGGTTGATTATAGGATAGAGTGACACTGGGGATTGTCTATTCCACTATCTTGATTTGAAGTCTACCTGTTTAATAAATTTTAAAATAAGCTTAAGTATTATTATTATCATGTTAGTTTTCTTGTTATTGCCATGAAAGCATTAAGAAGGATATTTGTTCAGAAAATTTGAAAACTTAAAGCAGTATTCCCTTTCAAGCCTCATAAATTAAGTAAATATTCTATGCTAAAAATTTGCATTCTTTTCTCTATTATTTTAATGCTTCATTTTGTCACATTTTAAATAATTTTACTGATCTTAAGTGTGTTTTGCTGTATGTTAGGGCCGGAAAAGTAAATCAAAGAATTTTATTGAGATTAAAATAAATGTCCTTAATTTATATTATAATACATAACTCTCAGAGATCCATACATCACCTGTTCAGAAAAGCTTCCTTTTGCCCCAGTTGTCCTTGTCTTTCTTATTGTTTGATATTAAGTCTATATCTTCAAGAGAAGCTTCAAGGAGCAGAACTTTTAGTTATGGAAAGAGCATTTACAGGAAGGAAAGAAGTTCCAGGCAGGAGGAACAATGTATGCAAAGGCATGAAAATATTATGAACGGTGAGTATGAGAAACTACTACTGAAACACAAAGTATAAGTAAGGGAGTGGCAAAAACTGAGAGCAGATGGCTCAGAAAGGTATTTGTTTATCATGCAAATAAAGAGGAAAACCAATTTTTCAATGAGATGTTCGGATAGTTATTTTAGAAACATCACTCTGGATCTCATTGTGGTGAGTGCATATTAGGACGATAAGAACAGAAGGCAAGAGATCAGTTAAAAAGTTATGACAACAGTTCAGGCAAATGACGATGAAAAATTGAACTAAGCCAGTAGTTGGGCAATCAGTATATAGGCAATAAAAAAGAGCTTTGAGAAATGTTTATTATTTATGGTTTCACATAAAACACAAGACATACATTTTATAAGCCTGTATAAATATATCTATACATTAGTTCACCCTTCTTGGGAATTACTGAAAGAAGGGAGATAAATTAAAAAATTTGGGGACATGATTAGGTGGCTGTAGACATATAAATGAAAGTCTTAAACCAGTGTTATTTGATAGGTGGTTTCTAAACCAAGGTCTATCATAATGTTGCAGGAAAGCATCCTAGTGACATTGCTGTTCAGTAGCTGGACAGATTTCTTGAGCTCAGTTTCCAGCTGTCTCTTAGCACCTTCTCTTGAACTCTGATCAGCACACTAACCTCATCCTAACCCAGCCTACACTCTTATTGTCCCTGCTAACCCTGGTTCTCCTGACACTGCAGTCTCCTAGACACCCAGGTTTTCACCTCTGTCTTCCTCTCTAATAACCTGGCATCCTAGCCCTACAGTGTCTCTAATCTCTGTCCTAGCATTTCCTCTCTCCTTCAAGTTCAGGATCTTATTCTTTCCCACCCAGGTTCTCACAACAATTTTCTTCCTCTCTGTGTTCTAGTATAACCACAGCTAAACCATCCTATATTCTTCAGCTGAATTCAGTGTCCTGAAATATAGTGTTGATCTTGTCCCTGTTTCAAATCTGTCAAGGGTAGTATAAATTTCAATTAATAAAATTACTTTGGAATACTCTTTGGTATTATCTACTAAAGTTGAATATACACACATCCTATAGCTCATCCATTTCACAACTAAATATATATCCAGCAAAAATGTATGCCTATATGCATCAAAAGACAAGTACAAGAGTCTTTACAGCACTTTATCCATAATAGCCAAAACCTGGCATCAACCCAATCTAGTAGGCAAGATAAATAAATTGTGGGGTGTTCATGCAATGCAATATAGACACTCCTTGACCTACAATGGGGTATGTCCCAATAAGTTCATTGTAAATTGAAAATATCGTAAGTTGAAAATGCTTTTAATACACCTAACCTACCAAACATCATAGCTTAACCTAGCCTGCCTTAAATGTGCTTAGAAAACTTATTTTAGCCTAGAGTTGGGCAAAATCATCTGGCAACACAGTACACTAGAGAGTATTGGTTTTTTACCCTTGTGATTGTGTGGCTCACTGGGAAGTGTGGCTTGCTGCCACTACCCAGGATTGAGAAAGAGTACTGTATGGCATATTACTAGCCTGGAGAAAAGACCAAAATTCAAAACTGGAAGTATGGTTTCTACTGAACATGTATTGTTTTTGCACCATTGTAAAGTCAAAAAATCATTAAGTTGAACCTTGGTAAGTTGGGGACCATCTGCACTACACAGCAATGAAAAAAAGGGCAGCTTTTAAATATCAGGCTCTAAAACAGACGAAACTAATAACTGGTGTCAGAAATCAAGACAGTGGTTTATTTTAAGGAGAAGGAAGGGAGAAGTTACTAGGAAGGGACAGGAGGGGAACTTCCGGGTACTGAAAATTTTTTATCACTTGATCTGAATGGAAGATACATGTTGTTTTTGTGAAAATAAAAATAAACACACACATATACACATATACATCCTTCAGTGGCTCTCTATTGTCTACCAAATAATGTCCGTACATCTAAACCTGCAAAGCAGGATTGTAGTCAGTGATCTTCTGGAATCTACCTTTCCAATCAACGTAGTCAAACATGTTTCCTTCCCTATCACATCCCCTGCCTATCATCACAGCTACACTGTTGCTGTGGAACCTCCTACACCACAAGTTTCACCTGTATATAAGGTTGGAGCAAATTATTTCATAAAACATATCGGAATTGAAATTAAAAATTTTTGCAACAACATTATTTTCTAGAAAAGACAGTGGCATTGTTGAGCTAAATCCTCTACTAAATTCTTTTTGTTCTCCAGTTTTCTGACATACCAGGGAACTTCAAGTTGTGGTTTCTCTAAGCCCAAGTCTCTACTGGTGATGTAAGATCATAAGTGACTTAGGCTTTGCTGGAAAAAGTCTGCTGGTACTCCAATAAGAGACCCTCAGGGACGAGCGAAGAAACACTTCCAGGGCTGGAAGCCTGATTTGGCTGTGGGATGCTCCTAAGGTTGGTGGACAACAATCAAAACCACAGTGACCAAAGTGTTTTGTCTAAATTTGGGTCAACACTGATCTCTGAGCATATCGGATGTGCCTGCCAGAATTTCTACTGAGTGATAACACCTCTGTGGGTAGTAATTGTTGTGGTTCTAAGTGCTCATTTCTGTGGAACAAATTATTAGCCTGTCACTGAGGGACACTAGATTAGCCTGTCCTTAGGCAGAAATAAAAACAGCAGAAGGAAATGGGTTCAGGTTTTGGCCAAGTGGGCTGAGTGTCAGGTCAGGGTTTCCATCTGATTGTACAAACTGGAAGAATCTGGAGCAGAGGCCCAGTGAAATAAACTATGCAACTGACATGGGGAACATGGGGACAGGCCACAATAAAGAGAGCAAGTGTGCATCCTAAAACAGTACACCTCAAACTTCAGCATGCATAAGAATCACCTGGACAGCTTTTGAAAGCACAGGTTCCTGGGATCCACCTCAAGGGATTCTGATTCAGGTCTCAGGTCAGAATTTGCATATCTAACAAGACCCCAGGGGAAACATTGTTTTAGAAAACTATCAGGCTGGTGGAACAAAACTAATTCCAGTCCCCATCCACCACAGGATATTTAGTATGCTTCCAGCCTTTGTCAGAGTCAGTTTAGGGACTGTGTGGGTTGAACACACAGGATGAGAAGGTCAATTCCTACTGCATGAGGTAATGCAGGGCAGTAAATATGACACCTTACCTACTGTCCCCAGTTTGTACAATCAGATGGAAGCCCCATCCCTACTGTCCTAACCCATGTCCTAGAGCTTGCATGTGAGGTTTCTGGGTGGAGGAGGTACATGTAGTGGGCACAGCCCAGAGATGCTATTAAACATCCTACAATGCACAGGACAGCCCCCACAACAAAGAGTTAACCAGCCCAAATGTCAGTAATGCAGAGATTGAGAAACCCTATCTAGAAATCTATCCATTCAATTTGGAATTTTCACTTGGGTTTTGTATCAGGTTACACAGGGCAATGGAAGCAGTTATTTAAATCAATGCTATTTATGTTGAGGCAGCTTATAATAAAAGAAACATTGATTCTACAAATAAAACCAAAAAGCATTTAAATAAAATAATAATGAGACAACTAATAAAGGTGGTGAGGGAGGAAGAAATAAAATTATACAGGAAAATTAGGTTAAAGGGAGTTCTTTTAGTAGAGTTCTAACCAAGAGCTTTGGGGAAAGGGAAGAAGAGGGCAGGCTCCAGGTCTCTAACTTTGTAAACCCTGGACTCCACCGACTTTAAAAATACTGGGCCTAATACATGTTGATACAAAATGAATGAAAGTGGTTAGTCCATCCTCTTTCTAAGGATTTTGTATGGGTGAAAATCTATGGTAGTTTTTTTTTTTTTTTTTCTGAACTTATGATGGTTAATCACTTTTTTAGTTAACAAGTTCTATCCTATAAACTGGAACTTTGAGAATAATTTTGAAGCATGGACAACCACAAATAGTTCAGTCTTGCATTCTTATATTTATTCTGATTCTTCCCTTGTTCAAAATAAAAAACAATTGGTCAGATTGATTTTTCTTTTTTTTAACCAAACAACATTTACCCACTACCTCTTACTTTGTCAGGTTAAACAATCTCCTTTCTCTTAATTTTTTTTTTCTCCACCTTAAATAGGGTAATCATATTTATTTCAGATTTCTCTAGTCTTTCCAAACTCATGTTTATAATTTGAAGACTGTAATGAGAAACAGTACTTTTAGATTCATAGTCAATGGACATTTTTTCCATGTTTCTTCTGTGTTAAGTTTTGTGGTAGACACTCATATTTTTTTTTTGTTGTTGTTCCTGTGTGAGTTAGGTAAGCTTTACACATGAAGGAACTGACATAGAGGGTTTCAGGAAACATATCCAAGTTCATACAGATTGTAAATCATAGAAATAAGACTCAAATTCAGATTTTCTGATCCAGTTCCAGGAGTCATAAGATAAACACTATTTAGAACATTAAAATTACTTCCCAGCTTTTTCATATCATACCAATAGTAATAATTCTAACACCTTATTTGAATGTTAATAATGGCAGCACATTGATGACTCAGCTGAGGACTTAGCTGAGGACTCACCTAAAGTGTGAAATTTGTGGTCACTGTATTTAATGGTTCCGCATCTCATGCTCTCAATGCCCTAGCATTATTCACAAAACGGCTTAATTACTATATATTCATTTTTATACAAATAATATTTTATCAATTATCTATGATTATATAACAAATTATTCCAAAACTTAGTTAACAACAAATATTTATTATCTCATAGCTCCTGTGGATGTCTCTGGCTCAATGTCTCTTCTAAGGTTGCAGTCAAGGTATAGATAGGCCAGGGCTTGAAGCCTCATCTGAAGGATTGACTGTGAGAAGATTTGCTTCCAAACTTACCCATGTGGTTTTTGATAGAATTCTGGTCCTCATGAGCTGTTTGGCTGAGGGCCTCAGTTTCTTGTTGGCTACAGACATCAGTTCCTTGCTGCCTGGGCCTCTCTATAGGAAAACTCACATCAGGGTAGCTGGCTTCCATCAAAGCAAGCAAGTGAGAGCTAGAGCAGACGAGAAAGACATACATCACAGTTTTGAGAACCTTAGACATCACATCTTATCATGTCAGTATATTATATTCACTATACTCATTAAAAATTAGTCACTAGGTTCATCCCACACTCAAAGAAAGAGGATTGCTACCAGGCTATGAATGCCATGAGGAAGGAATTATTATTGAGTGCCATCTTAGTGATTGCCTACCACAAATACTAACCAATCTTTCTATACATTAAAGAGTAATTTTTTCTATATTTCCTAAATAACGTATCCATTTGTTCAACAATATTCATAAGATAAAAATGAATCTTTTATCATAAGGCTTGTCAAGTCATCATGCAACTAGCTGCTCCTGTACCTACAGATGGGATGCTGAATGGAGACTCGAGGAGATAGAGGGCAAGGGGAGTTTTCTTAGTCCTGGTGCCATCTAAACTAAGACTGGAAGGAAAAGTAGGTATAAATTAGCTAAGGAAGAAGCGGATGAGGATAGAATGTTCCAAGCAGAAAGAAAAACATGTACATACAAGGGCCTGGAGTGAGAAAGAATCAATTATATTCAACATCTATATCCATAATCTTATTAGAGTATTAGGGTTTGTGATTATTCTCAATAAAGGTGTTTTAAACTAACCAGAATAACTGTTATATATTAAATTTATAGTTTCTTTCCATTTTATCAAAGTAGTTTTCTAAATTTGGTCTTACAAGATATATTGGACATAAGAACTCTGAATTTTTCCTGTCCACATACACCAACTACTTAGTCTTCCCTCCTAATTTTGCTTCTGCCCAAGGTGATATCCTAAGGCCAAGCCTACATAATACAAGGTGCAGAGCAGATTTAACAATTATGCATTAATTTGGTCAATCTGATAAGCTCAACCTGATAATTAAATTCAAAGTAAAATATCTTTTGCTCCCAAACAAAAAAGAAAAAGTGGTGGGAAGAGATTATATTATTTTGACCCTTTTCCTGTAGGCATTGGGTCTACAGGTCAATGGTTAATATTAACATAGTTTGTGTAATTAATATCAAGTCTCTTGGTAAGCAGATCAAAAAATTCTTCATAGTTAGTTTTTTAGAAGGATGCTGGATATATAATCTCCACTAACACAAAACAGGATTCACTGATGAAGCCGCCTGGCTTTATTTGTTGGGAAACTGCTGATTACTGCTTCTATCTCATTGCTTGTTATTGGTCTGTTCAGGTTTTGTATTTCTTCTTGGTTCAGTCTCGGTAGTTTGTATGTGTCCAGAAACTTATCCATTTCCTCCAGATTTTTTAATTTGTTGGAGTATCCACTAGCACAAAATAAATTAATATATTGTTTTTCAGGAAGGATGTTAGAATAAATGACTAAATGCAACCCTAGGACAGATATCTGATTGTTATTAAGAAGCATGTATACATTAAATTCATTGTTTGACTCTAGTTTTTACATTTTTTATTATGTAAAATTTTGAGCACACACAAAAGTAAACAGGATACCCACCATCCTGTTCCAACAACCATCAACCCAGGACCAATCTTTCACCACCCATGCCCCTAACTATCCGCCTCTCATATTAGTTTTGAAGTTTATTCCAGATATCATATCATTTTATCTAAAAATATTTCATTATATATCTCTAAAAGAGAAGGAGTTACTGTTTAAAACAAAACCACAGTACCATTTTTCTCCTAAAAAAAGAACAATAATTCCTTACTATTATTAAATAATTAGTCTTTTACTCTTATTTTTACTTTCTTTTTATAGTGAGATAAGCAGATAGATAATTGGTGATTCTCAGTCAGGGGTGATTTTATCCTCCAGGGGATATTTGGAAATGTTTGGAGATATTTTTGTCACAACTGGGGGGGGGGGGGGGGGCTACCTGCATCTAGTAGGTAGAAGCCTATAGGCCCTCCATAAAAAGAAATTGTTCCAGATATCCAGTGATGCTGTGGAGAAACTCAGATAGATAGATGAATAGAAATTACAATGCACAAAAGCTTATAAAGAAGAGAAATACAAAATACCCATGCTAAAGGTCATTTTAGTAGTCACACTAAAGTCACAAATGGACTTATAATTGAAAAGGTGATTCAGAATATGTAGTTATTTCAACTGAAGTGTCCCAGAAATCAGATGAAATTTCAAGATTTTTTTTTTTAAGGGATGACGATCAGTGGCCTTGTATTAATTAATGAAACATCTGTTCCAGGTATGGATAAAGTAGTTCCAAAAAATACGGCGTTTCTTACTTGGGCAGCCGAGCCAGAGGAGGTACTGAAGAAAGTGTTTAGTAAATATGGGTAGAACTGGTGTTCTGCAGCACATGAAAAATCTACGAAAAACTATTTTGAATTTGCTAAACAATAGTCTGTCAGAAATGGCTGTCTTTCCAGTAAAATGATGCTATGAGTGTTAATGCTTGTGACATATCCTTAAGATGAAAATTGATATTAGTTGCTTTAATGCAGGCAAAACTACATTCATTATTCTCCACACAGAACCCCTGGCAATAATTTACCTAGCAACACCGTAGTTCATGCAGATCAAAGCTGCATTATTTAAGTGTGTCCGGGGGCAGATTTTAGCTCTGTGACTTATACTTTAAAGACAAAAAATTATTGGTTTGCTTCTTGAGAGACAAAATATGTTTAATTAACTAGATGCTTCTTGCAGGTCCTACAATATTTAAACTCACATGAAGTCCTCTTGTTATCTGGGAAGAAACCCCTTCTGTCCCCAATACTCTAAAATCTGAGTGGAGTATAAGACTGTGGGAAAGCTGATCTCTTCAAATGAACAGCAAGTATTTTCATTTAAATTAAACCCGAATGTGAACTAAATTCAGGAAAGGAAATGGCAGAGGAGGGTCTGTAGTTACTATAGAATGTGCCTGTCTGCTTCGGCTCACAGACAAGTGATGAAGTCCAACTCTGAAATTTCAGGCAATTGTATATCAAGCTCCTCCTTTTCTGCAGTCTTCTTTTCCATTGGTAAAATTCTTTTGCAGGGTCATGTAGGGATCCCACCCCTTCTCTGTGTTTTCACTCTGAAGCTCTACACAACTTTACACCTGAATGAACGCCAAACCTCTGTGGATATATAAAGGGGACCTTGAGGAGGAATTTCACAGTTACAGTGCAGAAGCAGAGGGAAAGGAATTAACCAGCTCTTCAGCCAAGCAAATCCTCTATTCACCATGCTTCCTCCTGCCATTCATTTCTATCTCATTCCCCTTGCATGCATCCTAATGAAAAGCTGTTTGGCTTTTAAAAATGATGCCACAGAAATCCTTTATTCACATGTGGTTAAACCTGTTCCAGCACACCCCAGCAGCAACAGCACGCTGAATCAAGCCAGAAATGGAGGCAGGCATTTCAGTAACACTGGACTGGATCGGCACAGTAAGTGTGTTTTACCTGTACAGATTTTTTTTTTTTTCTTTTTTGGTAGCATTAGCTCACATTCCTGTAGAACTGTTTTATTGTTAACTAACCTGAGCCATATATATTTTGCTAAACAACCTGGGAGTAATCTGCTGCATGTGTAGATTGGCATTCTTCCCTAGGCAGTGATTTTAAAGTTAACACAACTAAAACAGTGGTCTGATAATGCAAACACAGACTTAAGTTTTAACAAACATCTGCAAAGAAAACATTTCCAGGAATTGAACTGTCGCTTCTTTAAAATCATGCGAAATGAGAATTTTAAAAAATTGTTGTTTTAGGTAGTTTAAGTCCAGGTTGTTTTGTAAGTTTATGTCAGGACATGTGCAATTTTGGTAAAGTGTATAGAGGTAACTAATCAAAAGTATGTATAGGAAATCATGAGGGAAAAAAGTAACCTTTCAGGAGAAAAAATTGTTCACATGCATTTCTAAAATATGTTTAGTGAAATAGTTGAAAGTTTTGATGATGTTCAGTGTAAAAGAGGGATAACTAAAAATGTTGGAGAATTGCATTTTTCTGAAATAATCCCTTATTAACCAGGTCAAAATTTAGGTAATTGTATATTTCTGTGAAAGACTGGGGACACTTTAATAACTTAAGATATTTAAAATAACAGTACAATATTTTGTACAGGGAGCATTTTTTTCCCTTCTCTTTGCTTAATTGACACACTAATTGGCCCCTAGTTAGGGGAATTCAAATTTCTTCTCCCAACTTTTGTTTCATTCCTTTCCTTTAGAAGAATTCACATGCTAATAACAAAGTTTTAAGAGAAACAGAGAAAAACAGTGCACAGGAAATCTTACACAAATTTTTGCTCCTCCTCCTTAACTCCATTCAACTACTAAAAGTAGTTTTGACCTTTGAAAAGTCAAAGCAAATATGACTGTTAATGTCTTTGTAAGAAATCCAAGGTGTTTTAGCTTTCATGAAGATGGTTGTTTTTAAGTATGTAGGAAACATTTGATTATTATTAGATTACTGAATAATGTGGTGAGTATTCATTGTCAATGAACTGTCACTGCAAAAATGCCAAATCTCTACATACACAGGAACAAAAAGCTAGACAAGTCAGAATCATCTCTGGCTGTTTCCAGATGCATTCCTAAGGCAGCTGCCAGAAGGTGAGCTGGAATCAGAATTAGGCACGCTGAGCACACTGACCGGCCAAATAGTTCACCCTTTAACTTTAATCCCACAACTCTAGACCTATGTGCATTTTTGTGTATATACATATATTTTCCCCCAACTATTACATTGAGCTTAGGCAATGTCTCTTACCTCAGAAGTACTGGAACACAGAGATGAAATAAAACTCCTAATCCAGTCACTACTTTGAGTTAGCTTTCAGTACTCTATGTAGAGCCACTTCAATGTCCCTTATAATTTTATTTTTAAAATTTCAGCAGCCCATACTTGTAAACATTTTTTTTTTCTGGTTAACAAGTCTCAATTTTTTCTCAAGCTTGTTATAGGCAATTCTCCTCAAGTTTAGATTACAAAGCAATGGTTAAAAAATCCTTCAAATATTTGAGATTAATTTTTGCTTTAATTACATAAAGCATTTAACAAGAAATAGCCCATTAGAGACCATATTTATTAAATCCAAATAACTAAAATGAAAAGGTTGCCATGACCAATATTCAGTAAATGCACACCGTGGTTCCTTTTGCAGTTGTAAATCAGACATGTTAGGCATTTTTCTGCCATAAAATTCATGGAAATGTAGCCAAGTTGTTATGGCAACCATACGGTCCTGATTTAGTGGCTTTTATGTTGTTTAGATTTTAGGTTGTAGTGGCATTTTGCATTTCAAACATTTTACTATTTGTATTTTTTAAAGGTAGCTTGGGAATTTATGTTTAAAATGTAGTTATTAAGTTTGATATGCAAAACGTTAGATGTTGCACACATATATATGTATGATTCTCTGCAGCTTAATTTTATAATTGAAATCAAATATTACAGAGTGCATATTCATTGTATACAATATTTAAATACTTTCCACATTTTCTCAACAGGTTTTTTTAAAAACCTAATTAAAAGCACTTGCAGCTTTTAACCAATATGACCCGTGAGAAACAGAACATTAAAGTGTACTCGTTTTAACTCATTAAAGAATGAATATTTACAAATAAATGTAAGAGCTGCTAAACCCTTATTGGGGAGTGAGACTAAGAAAATGGGATTTCCAAATAATCAATTGATTGTAATTATCAATTAGCTAATGTTCTACATGAAAAAGAAAACAGGCCTAGATTTTCCCCCTTAAAATAGTTATAGCCATGTAAAGTGATGATTTTCATAAGCGTCTCTGTGACTATCCAAGCAGATTTTTGCATTGTAAAAATAAAGTAGGTGTTCACTTTCTATTCAGCAATTTGCTATCATCTGGATATTATTTTTGTCATTGAAAATTATTTTTTTTAAAGAAAAAAAAAACCCCTCTCCATTTGCTTTTCGTGTCTGATGCACATTCTTTTCCATTTCCTGCAGCTAGGGTTCAAGTGGGTTGCCGAGAACTGCGTTCCACAAAATACATCTCTGATGGCCAGTGCACGAGCATCAGTCCCCTGAAGGAGCTGGTGTGTGCTGGCGAGTGCTTGCCCCTGCCAGTGCTTCCTAACTGGATCGGAGGAGGCTATGGAACGAAGTACTGGAGCAGGAGGAGCTCCCAGGAGTGGAGGTGTGTCAATGACAAAACGCGCACCCAGAGGATCCAGCTGCAGTGCCAAGATGGCAGCACGCGCACCTACAAGATCACGGTGGTCACTGCCTGCAAGTGCAAGAGGTACACCCGGCAGCACAACGAGTCCAGCCACAACTTTGAGAGCGTGTCGCCTGCCAAGCCAGCCCAGCACCACAGAGAGCGGAAAAGAGCCAGCAAATCCAGCAAGCACAGCATGAGTTAGAAGTCAGACCCTCCTAACTGAACGGACTAGTAACCATCTGCTTTACAGATTTGATTGCTTGGAAGAGTCAAGCCTGCCATTGCTATTTTCTCACTTGAAAGTATATGCTTTCTGCTTTGATCAAATCCAGCAAGCTGTCCTAAGTATCAGGACCTTCTTTGGGAATAGTTTTTCCTTTTCACGTTTTTCAAGATGTATGTATATGAGTGCGATTTTCATTTAAATTCCATGCACCCTCTTGTTTTAATTCCCTGCTGTCCTTGTCACCGTCATTTAAAAAATTATTGACACTATATACATCACTGAATCTTTACAGTTTGAAACTGAGGAAAACACCTCTCAGTTATCCTCTATCCCCTAGCCCATCCCCACCCCCAAAAGAAACTCCTTCAAAACAGAAAAGTTAAAAAAAAATTACCATGAATCTTCACAGTAACATTTCAGAAAGGTGCTTTTTTAATAGTCTTCATGGGAACAGTTTAGCAGCCATGAGTGATCTTACTCTGAAAGACAGTAAAAGACCTTGTGACATTTCACTTCAAAAATAAGCCCTGTAGCTTTTTACTGTCTCATAGTATGAAATTATACCCTGCATGCTGACCCTCGCTTGAAATGGAATGCCAGAAATGCATGG
Source organism: Galeopterus variegatus (assembly GCF_000696425.1). Classification (NCBI taxonomy): domain Eukaryota; kingdom Metazoa; phylum Chordata; class Mammalia; order Dermoptera; family Cynocephalidae; genus Galeopterus; species Galeopterus variegatus. The sequence goes on along the minus strand of NW_007735768.1, from coordinate 53,562 downwards.
CAGCAGCTAATAAGTAAAGCTGATTAACTATTTATTTGTCAATGTTATTATTTAATAAGCTTTCACATGTGATTTTTTGCAAAATGTTAATGTTTTGAAGCTTTTCTCATGTACCTAAATATTTTCCTATACAATTTGTGGTCTAGAAATTTGAAAATACATGTTGTAGATATGTAAAATAAATATTTTAGTCTCTTTATTACATATATGTTTCATCATGAACTCTATCGATAGTATGGATCATTTTAAATCAATAAGATGCTTTGTAAAGCTGAAATATGTAATACTTTCTTGTTTAATCTGTGCAATCAGAAGGTGACTTGGCCTTCAATTCCATTGGTTTCTTTTAACAAAAATAAACACTGCTGAAACTTATTTTCCTTGCTTCTAACATGTATAAAAAGGTACATGTGTGCAAAAACTGTAGAAAAAATGTGTAAGACTAATTGCTGTTTTTGCTAAGTCACATTCACACTTTGACAGAAATATCTATAGTAAGAGAGGAGAGAGAAAGAGAAAGGGAGATCATATCCGCAGTATATATGATGGTTAAAACATTGGGTGGCAATCCAGCAGTGAACTGTAATGAGGATATCAGATTTATGTACACCAGTGGATGGATGCCAAGTTTGCTGCACATTATAATCACTGAGGGAGATATTACAAGATCCCGTGCCCAGGCTTCCATTCAAATTACATCAGGATTTCTGGGGGCAAAACTCAGATATCGATAGTTTTTAAAGTATTCCACGTGATCTCAATGCACAACTAAGTTTGAGAAAGGAAGGAACTGTGAAGAAATCAGTATCTTATCTTAGGGAACTCCAAATACTATTGTGTGGCCCCCAAACCAAAAATAATGTAAAAACAACAAAGAAAGCAAAGACTAATTTTTCAGTATTTTCAGTTTTGGCATGTTGTTATATTAAGCAACATAATCATAATCTTGAACCAAATTATACAGTTAACTGATGTGTCAATTCAATCAAATGATTGATTCTATCACTCCAAATTAAGAAAATAAAAGAGGCTTGGTATATATTGATAAGATTTCCTGGGTTTTCCCTTTTTGGATGTTGAGCATGGAGGACTCTTTAGTACCTTTTTCTAGTAGGTTGTTCCTCTTTTTGTAATAACAAATCTAAAAATCACATTTATATTACTTATGAATATATCATACTAAGCTAAATGAGATCCTTAATATTGTCCCTTCCCTAGAAGAGACAGAAGAGCCTCAACATATGTAAAAACAACATATATAAACATCTCTAGATTTTATAAAAATGCTAACTATTGTATCTTCAAATAAAGAAACAAGTCACAGCCCACTATTTGATTTATTTTCCAGTCTTAAGAACTAAGATATTAAACTAGTTCATATCGTATTATCATATTAATACATGGGACATTTATGATAATTATATCATAGGTTGAATATACCAATAATGTATTGTTTCATATGTCTATTTTACTTGTTCATCCTCAATATGGGATATTTAAGGTAACAGAAAACCTAAGACACTTTGGCCATTTCTTTCTTTTTAGCAAAACAGCATCTTCTATAGAAGACCTTAGAGACAGTCTCAAGAATTAGGGTGTCCTAAGATATGAGGCATAAAAAGGACTTGACTTGACAATGGCTTTTCTCAGTCAAGAAGACTATGTTGTCGCCTTTTACTAATAAGACATTCAAACAAATGTTTTGGTGATAATAAAACACTAAAACCGCCACTGATTTGGTTACTAATAGTGTATTAAGAAATGCTTCATGAATGTACCAAGAAAAATAAAATGGAATAAAAGAAGCTTATAAAGACTTCTGTGGTCTCTGCTAAGTCAAGAATTGGATCTATTTCTCATGAGCACATTCAATTTACTGATCCATTTCAGGCTGTGTTACATTAATGATGGATTCAATGCACAGTATTTAACATAAAATGACAAGCAAAGGTCAGCAATCAATAAGAAAGGCCTAGAATAAAATCAGTCTCTCAGTGAAGTAAAAATTAAGCCAACAGAAACAATAACTTTCTGGTTATTTAAAATGCTAAAAAGCACTTGTGTCTGAATTGCTGATTGTATTTAAGGGTTTTTTTTTTCCCAGTTAGCCCATCTGATAAACTGTGCATAATTTTATGATCACCTTAGTAATTACCATTTTGAAATGGTGGATTATGATAAATTTAGCAGAGTCTGATCTAGTTTACATTCATAATATCTATCCATGTTGGATAAAGGACTTTTTCAAGTGGGTCAATAGATACATAGATACTTAGACAGATGGGTAGATATGTGATATTTATAGATATATTAGATATATATTATCATATTTATCAATAATGAGAATGAAATACAAATTAATAGCACATATACAAATAAATAATACATATAGCATGCTAGACTTATGCCAGACATGGTTATAGAACCTTTAAAAATATCTTTTTGCAAGCTGTTAATAATTTAATTATAGATCACTGATATTTATTAATTTATACTAGTTACAGATAACCACTAATTGGCAACATTATGTCAGCCATGTTTATTTCACTGTATTTTTCAAAAGCAATCAAAATTAGTGTGCCCGTGTGTGTATTCCATAAAAAAGACTGACACTCAATTCATTCCCACCATGTATCAAATAAGTAAGGTTACCAAGATATCTTGCAGTATCATCCATCCTATAGACCACTACTGAATATCTACTATGCACCCAGAATAATTATTTTCATTATTATTATTATTAACATGATCTGTGTATTGAGCATGATGTTTTTAACAGATAATCAGTAAAATGGTCGTACTAAGAAGTTGTGAGTGGAGAGAATAATACTTAGCAGCAGCAAAATTAGAAAACTTCCAAAATGCTGAATAAAATTAAAGCCTTTGAAAGTTAAAATTTAGTATGTTGTAATTTTCTTTTTTTGCCATCACCATGAAATTTTAGCTATCAAAATTTAATTTATTATATTTGGAATTAAAACATCACTTGGATTAGATTTAACTCCTGAAAGCACTTTTCAGCACTTAAAATGGCAATTCACTCCATACTGTAAATTCAGTATTTATATGCTTTCTATACTCATACAGTCCTAATAAAAAATGAAATACATGGCAAGTTTTTCATGGAATCTTTGTAGAAACTCAGAAGGAATCCAGTGAGAAAATCACTTAGGATCCTCAGCATTCTCATGTTAGAATATATTTTCTTCCCTCAAAGGCAGATAGAGATAACTTTCATCTTGGTTTCATTGGAATCTATTAAAATATAGTTCTATGTTGAATTGAAATGAGTCTAGATTTGAGAACTAACTAGACATTTGGTCACTAGAAACCTTTGTTGCATACACAAAGAGAGACCAGCTGGAACAGATATTCCAAAAGAAGTTCTACTTGTCAGTGTCCTTTTTGATTCCACTGACGTGTGCCTCATTTCTAACTCTATAGCTAACACCACATATGGTGCATTTACTTGCATATTTTGAAAATTATCTCGAAGAGCTATAGGGTTAACAACTACTGCAGAAATCACAGTGGGAAGAATTCTCAATTTCCAGGTTCAAGAATCGATTAAAATGAATTAATGCCAAACTCACTGCATAATTATCTTCAAAGCAAATTAGACTGAGTGATAGTTTATCATCTACATTGCCTGGCTTGCTGAAGGATCTATTTTCTCTTAACAAATGAAGAGCGAAATAGTTTGGGGGGATTTCTTAAAAAGAAACTTAAAATGTTTTTTCTTTAATTTTAGTAACTGCAAGCCAAGAGTTACCTTGCATTATTAACTTCATTTTAAACAGGGATTAGGTGTCTGAATCTGAGACTGAATGTCTGAATTGAATGACATTGTCAGTGACAGAGATATATTTGGTCAAAATTTATTGTTATTAAAACTGACAAGAGTTTGATATGGCTGTGAAATTAGTTACTATTAATATATAGGCATCACTTTTTTTCAGTAAAAATAAATTCCCTTTTTGAAATTTATTGTCATTAAATTCACATAAATTTACAAATCTTTTACTTTACAATATTGGCAAATTTGTCACAAAATGATAATTTGAGTCCTTGTGTCCATTGAGATGTTAACCTAAATTTGGCATTCCAAGATAGTCTAAAACACTGAACCTAGCCATCAGTAACCAGGACTTTCTTTAATCAGCACTATATTTTATGTTATGCGGTTGACAATTTTTACTAACCGGAGCTTTCTGTATAATTGTTTGGCTTGGTTCCAATCTTATTTCTCATATATGATTTATATGTTACAAAATAATTTCTTTGATTTTTTTTACTTCATCAAGCTCAAAGAGTAAACAAAACAAAACTTTCTTGTCACAGATTTCTTTATTGTAAACCAAAGCCAAAAAAAAATGCCCAATGTATTTAATGATATAATGGAGTATTGCCATTTTACCTGGTTATTGACACTATCTTTCCTAAGAGTTGACCAATACTTTCTACTTTTTATGTTAATAAAGAATCATTTTACACTTAATCCGTGATTTTGTTTGACATTTTATAAAGTAATAAATAGAGTTTTCAATTTGGCTCATCTGCAGCTTTTCTATGTAGTAATTTTGTACAAGTGACTTTCAAGACGTGTGAACTTGGAAACAGAAGGCCTAGGCTCTGGTTTAAACTGTGCTGATATTAATTTGTTGAGTGAACTTACACTTTTTCCTTCGCTTCTTAAAGCTCAGTTACTTTATCTGTAAAGTAAGTTGAATGGACTAATAAATTCAATGGAGTTGAACTAGATAATGTCTAAAGCATCTTCCAGCAGTAACATATTCACATTCTATTATCTCAAACAATATGGTCATATTTCCAGTTACAAGGTATCTACAAAGGCAGATTTGATTTATGCAACTCTCTAGATCTGATTATGTCTTCGGTTCACTCAATTGTGAAATTTCATAATAAAATTTTGGTCAAACTTGTTATAAAAGTTGACATAGTCCATCACAACAAATACTTCTTACGGCAGGCAATATAAGATAAAAGTGGAGACAGCTCCAGGAAGGCTGAAACTGGAGATTGTCACCAGGAATTTCCCACTCTTTGTCCAAACTTGACAAACACTAGGAAGATCTTAAGGACCAGGAAAAAGGTGAAGAAACTTTAGCCAAAACAGATTAGAATTTTTCTCTGTTAAAAACCTCTATTGCTACTCTATTACCTATTCATCTCTAGAGAAAATAATAAGAAAAAGTGGCTGCAACTATAATAAGAAATGGGTTTTATTGTGAAATAATTATGTTTTTATGGCAAGTTTTTTTACAAAAATCATAACTGTACATATTGTGATATAAGCGGGATAGTGATTTTTCTAATCAACATACTTTGTAATATTTGAAGTTCATTCATTAATCTATTCCTTCACTTAGAAATTTTTGAAAACCTAGTCTGTGTCTATTGGGTTCTAAGGACACATTGGCGAACAAATGGCAATCTGATTAAGAAAAGAACAAATGCGTGGCTGCAAAGTGCAAAAGTAAATACATGTAATCCCATTCTTGAGCAGGATGCATAGGGTATCACTGCTTTCAATCATCCATTACCTAAGATGTACTATCTGGATTTGAACAGGAAAAATATATTTCAGAAGGGAATGCTAATATCATCATAAACATTTGAGGTAAACTACAGCAAATAATAAGAGCATAGTGGGAAAAAATATTTCTTTATGATTATAAAGCCTGCCAAATAAAGGTAAAACCTTTATTTTTAGGCAAACATAATCTGGACACGAACTTCTTAAAAAGGACCTATCTTTATAAGTAAAATCGTTAGAAGTTTTATAGAGATTTTTCTATTCAATTGTTTGACTATTAGTGTACTCTAAGTTGATTTTTGAAGTACATCTTCTAAACATTCATATTAAACATAAAAATTCCCGTTTTATGATAGCTTCCATGTATCAGGTGAAGCCATTTTATTGCTGATGATAGCATGAGTTTAAAGGCAATAGTTGTAGACAACTTCAGCAAGAAAAATATATAGAGATTTGTTCATCTAGGCCACTAAATATTGCTTGTATCCAATATTTAGAAAAATATTTTAATGTAATTGTACATTTTTGAAATAATGTCATTGTAATCAATTTGCTCTGGAGAAGAGCATGTGGTGATAGATGATCTGTGTGACTGGTTCCAGCAAAGCAATCTCCAAGAATATGGAAAATTTTATAGATTATGCTGGATAATTACAGCAATATCATGCAAGCCATGCTGTTATTAAGCTGGTTCTCAGTCATTAACATATGTTTAAAAGCAACAATTTTTTTAAAGACTTGAATTGCATTTGTGTAAATGCATATTATATGCCCATTCCTTAATCCATATAATGTGGGAAAAAATCCTAGAGTACTCCTCCAGCAGATGTTGGAGCTGGAACAAGGCTCTTTTTTGATCATTGTGCTCTTTTGGAGTTAAGACATTTATGATTCAGTAATACTATTAGACTGAAACAGGTGTCATTATTGGACATTCAGGTTTAAGGATTTTCTACTGTAATTTATTATATTTTTTATTATCAGTAGTTATGATAAACATGTTCAATAGGAAGATGACCACAATACCATAACAGCTGTATGTTGAGCTGAAATGAAGAGCTGGGAAATGCTGATGACAGGAGAAAGAGGCTTGTAAGGACACATAATCAACACCGTAGAATAGCTCTGGACTGAGTTCTGAAATGCCAGTGTCTCAGGACTGCTGCCCAGAATAGGAACCTTCAAACACTGCAATTTAGAGGCTATCAGAAACCTTGCTGCTCTTGTTCCTTGGATAAAAAGCAAAACAAAACAAAACACTTCTCTCCAGCTCTCTCATAACTATTGATACCTAATATTCTGCCACTAGAAGATCATTTCCATTATTGAACATTTTTGATTTCTCTCAAATACAAACATCCCTGGAAAAGAAAACACATCAAGACAAGGTTTGTAGAACAATACCTACTTGTACCAATAGGTTGGGTGTAGGTCAAGGGAAAATGGTGGGGACTGTAAAAAAGAAGACAGCTTCAAATCTGCTCCCACACACAGTAGTCAAGTGCCACCAAAAATTCAAATTTTTAATATGAATTTTACTAATTTTTGAATACTGGCAGTAAATTAAAAAATCCTGTACCTGCCAAACTATATATACCTGCTCATTAGTTGGGTCAGTTTAAGCCATTCTATAGGCTACATGGGGTACTTTCATGATGTCTCAGTCAGCTGTTAGGAGATCTGAACTCTAATCTCAAGTTTGCTACTCATACAGGGCCTTGAAAAATTCAGCTAAATTGTTAACTTCCTGAGATCTGAGTTGACATCTCTGTATCAGTTAGTATCCCGAAAGGAAACAGAAAACACACTCAGAATAACTTAGGGAGGGTTTATTTACAAGGAAACTAATCATAAAAGCCTGGATGGAGAAATCACAAGGTAGTGCTCAGAAGCCCAGGGCCTGCAATAGCAAAGCTGTCATCACCCCAGGCCCTAAAAAATGAGGGAAGGATGAAGTTATTGGAGCCTGGAAGGCGAGGACACACGCTGAGAGAGGTAGTGGGCTGTGGCCAGGGGAATGATAACCTTGTCACTTTCCTTCCTTCTTCTGATTGATCTCCTGCCAGGGTTCCCCACTGGCTGACTGTATCTGGTGGCTGTGGGCATGGGAGCTGGTAAATGTAACCCACATAGGTCAGCCTTGGGCTTACCTTTCTCTGCAACATCTGGAACAGTGTAGTGCATTTAGTTGGCATTGAATTATTACAGAATCTCTCTTTTTTTTTTTTTTATTTCTAAAATGTAGATGTTAAGATGCTCTCCATGGTCCCTTCCAGCATTTATCCTTTCACTTCATTATTTTACACTTGAGAATCTGAAAGAGACAAATTTGGGAGGAATTGTGAGAACTTTGGATGCCTTACCCTAAGGTTAGATATCATGTATCTCAAGAAATTAATCAACCTAATTTAAAGCCAAAAAGACACAAAAACTGTGATAACATTTTTCTGAGCAGTATCGTCATGTAGCACATGAAAAAATAGGGGAATTTTTATTATAGACTCCTATAGCCTCTCAGAAATGTTCATATATTTACATTCTACAGTGGGAGACAGGGATTGGCTTTTTGTTTTTGTTATTAATGTTTCTAGATGTTTTAATAATCACTATGTTATTAGAATATGCAGTGGGTGGTGAATGTTTAACAACATATCAATTTCTATTTGGGTGTTTGTTTCAAAAAGGTCACTCAAGCTTTGAAATGGTGTATTAGTTGGAAGAAGAAACCAGATAGTCTGTAAATCCATTTAAAATTAACTAAGAACAATGACTCATCAGATATGATAATGCTCACCAAAAGGCAATATCTAGAACACAAATATAGACTATGCTAAGCTTATTCCTCAACCTTAGAAAAGAAAGCATTTGAATCTGGCATCTCTAAAGTTTGGCTCCCATTGTATTCTGAACTTCAGAACTAAAACACTAAGGTTGAAAGTTTATGGATGAGAGGTAGGATAGCTCCTATATGATTTCAAAATGTAACTCATTTGTTCATGTTGTACCTTCCACAGTCAACAGCACATCCCATGAGCCTCACAAAGCTGCAGAAGGACATCATCATGGTTCCATATGCAGCTGGTCTCCTCACGTGGGATAGAGATGATCATATCACAGTTTCACAGAATGGGACAGATCCAGAGAATGATGACAGAAGGGTGCCAAGCCACTTGAGATACACTTCAAAGCCAATCCTGAAACTTGGCATTGGTGTGGAATGATGGGAAATGAAGCACGCAGCTTTCAGAATTTCAAAGACTCCCTTTAAGGGGAAAGCACTGCACAGATAAAAGACGATGAGACAAAATGAACAGCTGCACCAGGCTTTGCTTAGCCGTTACACTGCCGAGCACAGTCTTTAGATGTACAAAAGATAAAAAGCACTGCCAGCTTTGCAATTTCTTCTTCACCTACATCTGAATGAATAGAAACAACATCTGTAACTGGAATAGTTTCCTTTCCTCTCATTCCACTCCCTTATAATTAAAAGGCCATATGTTGGGCATAATCCATTAATGGTAATATTTCTTGATCCAAATAAAGGTTCTGGAATGTGGAGAACTTAGGAACAGGAACACAAAGAAAAGATTAAACAGAAAATCCAGTTAAACTTTACTTATATTTTATTTGGCATGTTGTTAGATAGTAGTGCATGATGGTCAAGAATAGAGATACTGGAAGCAGATACCTGGGTTTGAATGGCCTGGCCACTTAATAGCTGATTACTGTGAGCAATGTCCTTGATTTTCTCATCTTTAAAATGGGGTAATTATGTCTAGCTTAGAAGACTTCCTGTATGTAAAGGCTCATAGTGCTTGTTGTTACTGCCATTATTATTGTTATTACATTTCTTACGTTGAGAATAGCTAGTTGCATGAGAGAGAATGTAGACTTGAGTAGGAACTTCATTTTCTTCAAGCTTTTGGTCCACAGCTGGCCGGTTAGTTTAGTTGGTTCGAGTGCTGCCTTGTAACACCCAGGTCAAAGCGTTCGTGATCCCCATACTGGCCAGCTGCCAAAAAAGAAAAAGTCACTCAGTCCAGAAAGTAGACGAGGAATAGCATAGAGAGAAACAGGAGAGAAGAAAATGTAGGAAAACTCAAGGTGGAAGACAGTGCATCTTTGAACATTCTGAACTAATCTTGTAGATAAAAAGCTGTGGCATTTTGGTAGTTTTTAAAGAGGGAGCTTTTCTTTTACTGTGTCTATGCCTTTATTCATTCTCTTTTTGAATTATCTTAAGATTACTTTTCTTTACTATATAGTCATTTCCCATTTATTTTATATATTTGTGTGCCATAAAAATTGATATACGAAACATTTTTACACATTTATTCTCCTTTTAGTCTCTACACTTAACCTTGACTACTATTATATTTGTGTATTTTTCCGGTGTATCACTTCAGGGCTCACCTGCCCTTATTCATTTTGTCTAGAACAAGAGCAGCTTTTCATTGGCTTCATTTCTTCTTTTTTTATAATTTCAATAAAATAAGTCAATCCAATTCTAAATGTTCAGACTACCAATTTATTCCATTTTCTCTTTTTATTATTCATATTAATTGATGGCTTACAACCCTCTAAAGCCAGTCTCTAATTATTTTGAACATGTTCTCCACAAGAAAAAAGAATTTTGAGCAACTTCCACCATACATATTTTATTTATTTATAACTTATATATATACAATCATACTAATGTATTAAGTACATTATCAAGCACACATCTCAAAACGGAAGTTGAATATAATGAGACAAAATTGAATACAAATCTTTTTCCTATACGTTAATGGTTCATTAAGGCTTAAAAATTAATAATAATACTGCCATAGACTGAATGTTTGTGTCCGCCCCAAAATTCAAACATTGAAAGCTAATCCCCAATGTGATAGTCTTAGGAGGTGGGGTCTTTGGGATGCGATTAGGTCATGAGGGTTCTATCCTCATGAATGCAATTAGTTCACTACAAAAGAGACTTCAGATAGCTAGCTAGTCATTTCCACCATATCAAGATACAGCTAAAAGACACTGTGAGGAATGAGCTCTTATCAGACATTGAATCTGCCAGCAACTTGATCTTGGACTTCTCAGCCTCCAAAACTGTAAGAAAGAAATGTCTGTTGCTTACAGGCCACCCAGTTTATGGCATCTCATTTTAGCAGTCTGAATGGACTAAGACAAATACAAAGGAAAAAGAAGAATAGACTTGACTATGTTCTTGGAAAATAATAAACCCAAAATAATTTGGAAAAATGTATGCAAGATTTTATATTGTTTATTTGAAGTATAAATCTAAGCATTTTTTGTACATTTCTCAATTTAATGTTACTACCCCCTAAAATGNTTTTCTTCTCTATGCCAAGGTAGTTTTGTGAGGTAAAATACAGAAGACAATAACGCAAATGTAAATAAAATATTTTAACACCATTCTAAAAAGCAATGGCAAAATTCCAGGGAAATGTGCCTGTGATATTTGGAAGTATATTTTATCCTTGGTTTTGCAAGAGGATATTTGGAAGAAGTATAAACAGAGGCTTTGTTGCTGAAGATTCTATCAGAATAGTTTGCTGCTGTAAAAATGATGAAAATTTTTTATACCAGTATACACTTAATATGCTTGGCAAATTTGTTTTACAGCCTTTAGAAACTTTATTTTCCCAATTAATGGCTATATTTAATACAGACA
>NW_007735768.1:39313-41440 GCF_000696425.1 Galeopterus variegatus | reverse complement strand
GTGCCACTTTTCCGTAGGCAAAACCATTGTCACATAAAGATTCAAACAGCTCTGACTAGTGAGCTGTTTCTATTACAACAGCACATATAAATCTTTTATTAACAATCAAACTCTCTTGGAGTGGAAATAAAAATAATATTTCATTGGATGCCTATATCATCTTTGCCTACATAATCTAAACCGCATAATTGAGGGCTTAATTGCACAAGGTTTTAGGCACAACATTTTCCCCTTTAATTAGATTGAAATTTCTTGGAGGGGTAGACAATGTTTTGTGCCATCTGTGTAGCTCTTACATAATAGGTCAATTTCCTCTTGTTGAGGAAAAATTATTCTTGTTACTCCCAACCGTAGAATCTCCAAGTAGATGAGGGAGTTGGGGCTGGCTGCTGCTATGAGACAGGCAGATGGTCTTGAGGCCCTCAGAAAGCAAATGGCTAGAAGTGACATCCCTTTTTCTTCCCACCATATGAAATGTTTCATAAGCCATGCAAGGTGGCCTGTCCATAACTCTGCCTTCCTGTTCACAGTGGGCCTTGCAGTCACTTCCTGATTCCCAGCTGGCTGAGATCCCTCTGAAACAGGTGAATGTTAAATAAACAGTTGTAAATTAATTAAGAAAAAAATGCAAAGTGTTGGGGAGGTTTTCTGGAAAAGGCAGTTCAACACAAAAATTGGTTCCAACATATGTCAGGGATTTACGGAAGATCTGTTTCATGTGGAGGGTATTTTCCTGAATGTTTCTTATTATTTTTTTCCTGACTTTTTTTCAGGACCATTATCTCAACTCAGTGTCACACTCCCAATTCTCTGCTATATTTCTTGATTCTGCAATTCAGTCCTTTAGGTGAAATCAGCATTCCCAGTAGGGTTTGAACTCAGACAGATGACTAGTTACAGTAAATACAGACCGCCCTTAACACAAGTAATCATTGTTTAATAAAATTGAAAAATGTCAACAATGAGGATGAAACAAAGTAGGTTTTTGTGCAAGTCTAATTAATGCATGTTCTCTTTGGTATGGTTTTCATGCATCAAAATAGGGTTTTAAGGCTAGTTGCGTCAGACAATTATATGATGATTGTTTTATTCCTTCTTTCTTGGTCCTAAATTACTTTTAACAGTGTTCATAAAATTTTTTGCTAGCCATAGCCAAAAAGGCATCAGTATTGACATATCTTTTTTACTTGATGAACCTTAAGAGAGGTCAGACAAATCCTTTACTTTATAGCCTTTATATACTCTAAATTGTTATTTCTTGAATAAATTCTCTTTTTCCACTCCAGATGAGACCTGAGCTTTAACAGGCCTTATCAATGGCATAACGTGAATAAATAGTTTACTCTTGCACAAGACTAGTCTATTTATGGAAAGACAAAACATGACACATAAAATGTGTTGGTAATAACATCGAATAAACAAAGTGTTCCAAAGTTCTCTTCTCAATCCCATCTCTGAACCATAAAGACTTGGGAAAAGTCATTTTGTTTTTCTGCCTCCATTTCTTCTTTTTGGCTAAAATGTGTTATTTGTGGGGGAGAATCATACACATTACTAAGTTATCTTAATAGGTTCTCTTATAGTTGTTATGTGTCAGGGACTATCATAATGGCTTTGGCTAAATTGATTCTGTATAGTCAGGAGCTGCATTCCATTTGAATTCTACTTTATTTGCCTTCGGATTTAATCCTAAACATACTGAAGGAGAAGCAGACATAATCCTGGAGAAGGAAAACCTAGTTAAAACAACATGAAAGCCATAAAAAGAAAGCCTACAACGTGCTTGTATGAAGCCTGAGTTCTCCAAACCTCTAAATCTCTCCTGAGGAAGGACATTGCCCAGAGACAAGGAGTGTGGGATTGAAAAGTACACACCCTCTACTGCTTAGGGCACTGGCCCTCAAAGTGTGCTTTCCAAACTAGAAGCATCAGCCTCAAGTGAGAAGCTGTTGAAAACTCAAGTTCTATTGCCCCCTCTCCAGACCTACCGAATAAGAAAGAGAGTCAGAAAACAATGTTTTTCAAGCCCTTCCCAGGATTAAGATGACACCTCAAGATGAGACTGACTTAGTGTAAGGTTGGTGAGATACACAGAGCAGGCACCAAATAAGCCAATAACTGGAGTTC
>NW_007735768.1:36698-38651 GCF_000696425.1 Galeopterus variegatus | reverse complement strand
CTTAGTGTAAGGTTGGTGAGATACACAGAGCAGGCACCAAATAAGCCAATAACTGGAGTTCAATATGGTGTTACTCTGTCACAAGACTGCAGAGATCCTAGTCAGTCTGCGTTTTTTGTTTGTTTGCTTGCTTATTTGCATTTTTAAAATTAATAAACTTTATATAAAATTAATAAACTTCATATTTTAGACAAGTTTTAGGTTCACAGTAAAATTGAGTGAAAAGTATAGGTAGTACCCATATAGGAACTGTCTTTTGTCCCTCCCACATACAACCCCCCCNCCCCCCCACTGTCAACACCCTACACCAAAGTGGTACATTCCTTCAATAGCTGAACCTACATTGATACATCCTCATCACTCACAGTCAGTCTGAACTCTACAGCAGGATTCACTCTTGATGTTCTACATTCTATGTATTTTGACAAATATATAATGATATGTATCCACCAGTGTAGAATTGTACAGAATAGTTTTACCATCCTAAAAATGTTCTGTTCTCTGCTTATTCATCCATCTGTCCTACCTGACCCCTAGAAACCACTGGTCTTTTTGCTGTCTCCATGCTTTTGACTTTTCAGTATGCCATATAATTGGAATCATACATCATGTAATCTTTTTAGATTGGCTTTTTCCATTTTGTAACATGCATTTGAGTTTCTTCTATGTCTTTTCATGGCTTGATATTTCATTTTTTTTCAGCAGTGAATAGTATTCCATTACCTGGATGTACTGTTGTTCAATTATCCACTCACCTACTGAAGGACATCTTGGTTGCTTCCAATTTTTGGCAAATATGGTTGTAGTGGATTGAAGTATGCCTCCCCCCAAACTCACGGAAGCTTGAATTGTGTTCCCCAGATTTTACGTATTAGAAACTCGGCCCCTACTGTGACTGTTAGGAGGGTGGAAAATCCTGTTACTGTGATTGAAAGGTGGAGCCTTGAAGAGGTAATTGGATTGTGGGACCATGGTGTAGTGAATGGATTAAAAAATGGTGGTCAGGGGCATGGTTCTGAGGGCTTTAAAAGAAGAGAGAAGAAAGTCGGTCTCTCTCTTTCTGCTCTCTCTGCTTCCACCATCTTGCATTGTGAGATCCCTGGGTGCCTCAGGGACAGTAAGCAATAAATTTCATTTTCTTTATAAATCACCCAGTTTCAGGTCTTTTGTTGTAAGCAACAAAAATGTACTAATACAATGATTAAGCTGTTATAAACATCCGTGTGCAAATTTCTATGTGGCCTAAAGTTTTCAACTCTCTTAGGTAAATACCAAAGAGAATGACTATTGGATTGTATGGTAAGTGCCAAATGGTCTTCCAAAGTGGTTGTACCATTTGGTATTCCCACCAACAATGAATAAGAGATCCTGCTGCTTCACATCTTTGTCGGTATTTGGTGTAGTCAGTGTTCTGAATTTGGGGCATCTGAATAGGTATGTAGGGGTATGTTGCTTTAATTTGTAGTTCTTGAATGTCATATGATGTGGAATGTCTTTTCATAGGCTGATTTGGCATCTGTATATCTTCTTTGCTGAGATGTATATTTAGGTANTTAAAGTCTAGCTTATTGATTATTTCTTTACGGATTGTGCCTTTGGTGTTGCATCTAAAAAGTCGTCGTTATACCCAAGGATATCTAGGTTTTCTCCCATATTATCTTCTATTTTTTAATTAATTAATTAATTAATTAATTTTTTCCTTTTTGTCTTTTTTACTGACCGGTAATGGGATCGCAACCCTTGGTGCTGCGCCCGCACCGCGCTCAGCCAGTGAGCGGGAACCGGTCTTCACATGGGATCCAAACCCTCGGCGGGAGCGCCGCCGCACTCCCAAGCGGCGCACTCTCCAGTGCGCCACCGGGCCGGCCCCCATATTACCTTCTAGCAGTTTAATACTTTGCATTTTACATTTAGGTCTATGATGCCATTTTTAATTAATTGTTATGAAGCGTA
>NW_007735768.1:18149-35531 GCF_000696425.1 Galeopterus variegatus | reverse complement strand
CTTTATTCTTTTGTCAAGGGTCAGTAAAGTATGTTTATGTGGGTCAATTCCTAGGCTCTCTATTTTGTTCCCTCAATCTATATGTCCATTCTTTAATCAATACTACACTTTCTTGATTTTTGCAACTCTACAGTAAGTCTGAAGTTAGGTAGTGTCAGCTCTCCAATTTTGTTCTTCTGCTTCAATATCATGTTGGCTATTCTGGGTCTTTTGCATGTCTGTATATGCTTTAGAATCAGTTTGTTAATATTTACAAAATAACTTGCTGGGATTTTGATTAGGATTGCATTGAATCTATAGATAGAGTGAGGCAGAACTCACATCTTGACAATACTGAGTCTTTCCATAAACATGGACTATTTCTAGATTATTTAATTCTTCTTTAATATTGTTTATCAGAGTTTTATAGTTTTTCTCATATTGACCTTGTACATATTTTGTTAGATTTATACCTAAGTATTTCATTTTGAGGTGCTGATTGTAAATGCTATGGTGTTTTTAATTTCAAATTCCACTTGTTCATTGCTGGTATATAGAATTTTCTATATTAACCTTGTATCCTGTAACCTGCTATAATAGCTTCTTAGTTCCAAGAGGGTTTCTTTCTTTTTTTTTTTTGTTGATTCTTTCAGATTTTCTACATAGATGATTATGTTATCTGTGAATAGAGACAGTTTTATTTCTTTCTTCTCAATCCCTTTTCTTGTCTTATTGTACTTGCTAGTGCTTCCAGTATGAAGTTGAAAGGAATGGTGAGAGGGAACATCTTTACCTTGTTCCTGATCTTAGTGGGAAAGCTGAGTTTCTCACCTGTAAGAATGATGTTAGCTGTAGGTGTTTTGTAGATATTCTTTATGAAGTTAAGGAGGTTCTCCTCTATTCCTAGTTTATTGAGACTTTTTTAAAAAATCCCAATCAGTGTTGAATTTTGTCAAATGCTTTTTCTGCATCCACTAAAATGATTGTATGATTATCTTTTTTAGCCTGTTGTTGTAATGGCTTATTTACATTATTTGATTTTAGAATGTTGAATGGCCTGTGATACCTGGGAAAAATTCCACTTGATTATGGTCTATAATTCTTTTCATACATTGTTGGACTCAATTTGCTAATTCTTTTTTAGGATTTTTGCATCTATTCATGAGAGATATTGGTCTTTAGTTTTCTTTTCTTGTAAAGTCTTTGGTTTTGGAATCAGGATAATGCTGGACACATAGAATGATCCGGAAAGTATTCTCTCTGCTTCTATATTCTGGAACAGATTGTACAGAATTCTTATAATTCTTCTGTAATTCTTATCATTTAGCAATAATAAGAATTAAATATTTGGTAGAATTCACCAGTGAACCTGGTGTTTTCTGTTTTCAAAATTTAGTAATTATTGATTGAATTTCTTTAATAGATACAGGCCTATTAGGACTGTTCGTTTCTTTCTTTGTGAGTTTGGGCAGATAGTGTCTTTCAAGAAATTGGTCTATTTCATCTAGGTTATCAGATTTGTGGCACAGAGTTGTTTATAATATTCCTTTATTATCCGTTTAATGTCTTTAGGATTTTTAGTTATGTTTTCTTTTTCATTTCATGTGTTAGTAATTTGTGTCTCTCCCCCCCCCCCCCCCTTTTTTTTTTTTTTTTTTCCCCCCCCCTTTTTTTTTTGGCAGCTGGCTGGTATGGAGATCTGAACCCTGGACGTTGGTGTTATAACAGCATGTTTTAATGAACTGAGCTAGCCAGCCAGCCGTTCCCTCTTTTTAAGCTAGTAGCTTTTCCCCTTTTAAGCTAGTAGCTTACTGATTTTATTGATCTTGTGAAAAGAACCAGTTTTTGGTTATGTAGATTTCCTCTATTGATTTCCTGTTTTCACTTTTATTGATTTCTGGTCTAATTTTTATTATTTCTTTTCTTCTGCTTATTTTGGATTTAGTTTCCTAAAATGGAAGGTTAGATTATTGATTTTAGAACTTTTATCTTTGCTAATACAGATGTTTAATGTAAATTCCCCCTAAGCTCTGCTTTCACTGCATTTTGCATATTTTGATAAGTTGTATTTTGATTTTTCATTTAATTCAAAATATTTTGAACATTTCTCTTGAGATTTTGTTTTTGACTCCTGTGTTATTTAGAAGTGTGTGTTTTGTTTTTTGCTCTTAAGTCTAACTTTTATTCTTATACAATTTTCAGAATAGAGTTGACATGATTGCTATAGGTTTTAACATTGATAAGAACTAGACTATAATACAACTGAAAGGCAGTGGTGAGCTAAGCAAGTACATTTAAAAATGAAGTCACAGACTTGATTTTTCTGTACATTTTTTGTTTGAAGAAATTATGATAAAGTCAGCAAGTAGTCGCAGATGAAAAAACAAATTAAATAGGTGGACTGGATAGTTAAGATGTGGAACAAAAAATATCTATCTAGAGTTAAAAATGAACAGAGTGGTTTATCTTGCAGCAAGAAGAGAAAACCGGGTGGTGGACGACAACTGATGGAACAGGGAAATGCTCAGCAACATCTGCTGTTTCAGCCTGTCACACCTCCTGCATTACTGATATCTACATTTTCACTGCTGGCTCTTCCACAAGGGTCTTTCAAAGGATATCTTCAGCCAATGTGAGGAATGCCTTTTCAATGTTTATGTTTGATTTTGCATTAGTCTCAAAAAATCTAATACCTTGCTCCCTTGCAATGTGTTCTCCTTTCCTTTTAGGTATAACTCCTTTATTGTCCATATCACACTTGTTTCCTAGTAACATTCTTTCCACATCGTTGTCATGCTCATCTATGTTTCTAAGCCATTTGCTGATGTTTTCAAAACTTTTACCATTGGTGATGTCATATACTAGCATGATACCCATTGCTCCTCTGTAGCAGGAGGTTGAGATGGTGTGAAATCACTTCTGGCCTGCTGTATTCCAGTAAAGGATAGAACAAAGGATACAGATGAAGAGCTGCATAGGGCAAGGTTTGGGAGAAGAGGCTTGAGCTTCCATATCCTCTCCAGGTGCACCACTTTCCAGGAACTTCCACATGTTCATCTATCCAGAAACTGTGAAAGTGTGTTGTTTAATCTCCAAGTATTGGGGGATTTTCTGCTCTCTTTCTGTTATTGATTTCTAGTTGAATTCCACTGTGGTCTGAGAGCAGGATTGCATGGTTTCTATTCTTTTGAATTTGCTAAGGTGTTTTTTAAGGTCCAGTCTGTGGTCTATTTTGGTACATGTCCTATGTGAGTTTGAGAAGAATGTGTAGGCTGCTGTTATTGGATGAAGCAGTCCGGTCAATGAGGTGCTAAGTTCAGCTATGTCTTTACTGATTTTCTACCTGCTACATCTGTTCTTTTCTGATAGAGGGGTATTAAAATATCCAACTGTAATCGTGGATTTATCTATATCTCCTTGCATTTCTGTCAGTTTGTGCCTCATATTTTGTCTCTTTGTCGTTAGATGCACACATATTAAGGATTGTTATATCTTCTTGGAGAATTGACTTTTTAAAATTATATTATGCCCTTTTTTTTAATCCCTGATAAATTTCCATGTTCTGAAGTTGGCTCTGTCTGAAATGAATATACGCAACGGGATCGCAACCCTCGGTGTTGCCCCCGCGCCTCGCTCAGCCAGTGAGCGGGAACCGGTCTGTATGTGGGATCCGAACCCTCGGCGGGAGCACCGCCGCACTTCCCAAGCGGCGCACTGTAGCAGTGCGCCACCCGGCCGGCCCCTATGTGAGTTGGGATCCGAACCCTCGGCGGGAGCGCCGCCGCGCTTCCCAAGTGGCGCACTAGCGCAGTGCACCACCAGGCCGGCCCCTATGTGAGCATTTTATGATTCTATTTTCTCTCCTTTCTTCAATATCTTTCTTCACATATATTACACATATTTTTTATTTTAACTCTTCTTAGTGATTGCCCTGAAGTTTGCAACATACATTTATAACTAATTAAGTCTACTTTCAGATAACATTGTACTGCTTCATGAGTAGTGTCAGTATCTTTATTATAATAACAAAATAGTCCTAATTCTTTCTTCCTGTCCCTTGTATCATTGCTGTCATTCATTTCACTTACTCATAAGCATACATAAGTACATATATATACATAAGTATATATAATCAAATACATTATCACTATTACTATTTTGAATAAACTGTTACCTGTTAGATCAATTAAGAATAAGAAAAATACAAGTTTTTATTTTACCTTCAATTATTCATTCTCTGATGCTCTTTTTTTCTTTATGAAGGTCTGAGTTTCTGACCTGTATTATTTTTCTTCTCTCTGAAGAATTTCTTTTAACGTTTCTTGCAAGGCAGGTCGACTGGCAATAAATTCTTTCAATTTTTGTTTATCAGAGATAGTCTTTATTTCTCCTTCACTTTTGAAAGATAATTTTGCAGGATACAGAATTCTAGATTGGTTGGATTTTTCTCTCAACAGTTTAAATATTTTGCTCTACTCTCTTCTTGCTTTCATGGTTTCTGAGGAGAAGTCAGATGTAATTCCGATCTTTGTTCCTATACAGCTAAGCTGTTTTCCCCTCTGGCTTCTCTCAAGAATTTTTCTCTATCTTTGATTGTCTGCAGTTTGAATATGATATGCCTAGGTATAGTTTTTGCTTATTTATTTGTTTGTTTGGCATCCATCCTGCTTGATGTTCTCTGAACTTCTTGGATTGGGGTTTGATTTCTTCATTAATTTGAAGAAATTCTCAGTAATTATTGCTGCAGATACTGCTTCTGTTTCTTTCTGTCTTTCTTCCCCTTCTGGTTTCCTAGTATGTTATACTTTTTGTAGTTGTCTCACAGTTCTTGGATATTGTTTCATTTTTTTTTTTTTTAGTTTTTTTTTCTCTTTGATTTAGTATTTTAAGTTTCTATTGCCAAATCCTCAAGCTCAGAGATTCTTTCTTCAGACTTGTGCAGTCTACTAATGAGCTCCTCAAAGACATTATTCATTTGTTATAGTTTTTTAAAAAGAATCTAACATTTTCTTTTGATTCTTTCTTAGATTCTCTCTCTCTCTTCTTACATTATCCATCTGTTCTTGCATGTTGTCTACTTTTTCCATTAAAGCCTTTAGCATATTAATATAATTTGAAAAATTTAATTTCAACACTCCTGACATTTCTGACTCTGTTTCTGATGACTGTTCAATCTCTCAAAACTGTGTTTTCTGCCCTTTAGTATGCCTTGTAATCTTTCGTTAAAAGGCAGATATGATGGATTGGGTAAAGAGACAGCAGGAAATGGGTCTTTAGTAATGTAGTGGTAAGGTGTGGGTGAAGGGGAAGAGTTCTATAGTCCTATTATTTGGTCTCAGTCTTTTGATGGGTCTATGCTTCTGGACGGTGAACTTCAGCAATATTTCTAAGTTGCCCCCCTCCACTCTCACCCCCAACTTAGGTGGGACAGGATGGATGGTGGGGGCTAGAGTTGGGTATTTCCCTTCCTCCAGTCAGGTTAGACACTAATAAAACCCCAGTGGTTTAGGGTCTGGTAAAATGGTCTCTCTTGCAGGCAGGTCTTGTTAAAAACAGAAGAGTGCTCTGGCATATTTCAAAATGGTTTCTTTTCCTCTCCCCCTGCCAAAAGCACAAGAAGGTTTTCATCTGATATTCACTGTGAGGAACTAGTAGAGCTCCAAAAAGTAATACTCACAAGAGTTTGGATATCCTTCTCCCCATGACTGGGTCCTCCTAGAGTTTTTAACTTTCAGAGTTGTCCACACTGAGCCTTCAGCAATTCATCAGTTATAGCTTTTATTTTCCTTCCATGGTGTTGGTTTCCATGGAGGTTTCTATTCCAGTATGTCATAAATCTCTGCATTTGCCTGTTTGTCCAATTCTGGGGATAGAAGTTTTTCTTGTGACCTCATTTCTCTGACAGATCTAAGAAGAGCTGATATTTTAGTTTGTTCATCTTTTTACTTGTTAGGATGGAGTGGTGACTTCTAAGCTTCTTGCATCCTGGACCACAGTCCTATTTTCAAGTCTCTCTATCTGTTACTTGAATAAGCCTCTTGCCTAGTGACATGTTGTCTTTGCTGTGGCACTTGATCTTTTTATCATTCCCTGGTAAACATGGAATTATCTTCCTGTACTTACCTAAAAAGATTGTGTCAGTTAACTGTGTCTTCAATAATACTGCATTATAAACAACTGCAAAATCTCACTGACATCCAACAATAAGCATTTATTTAGATCATATATCTAAGTGTTCTGGGGTCAGTTGATGTAGGTGTGGTTTGGATTATCCTGGTTGATCTCAGCTGGGTTCATTATGCATGAAGAGGTCAACGGGAGGTCACCCAGTCTGGGCTAGGCTCAGTTGGGGCAGGTGGGCTCTGTCTCACATATCTCTCAGCCTCATCCCGGAAAGCAAGCTAGCTAAGATGTTTCATGGTGATAAGAGAGGTTCAAGAGAGAAAGCCTAATAGCACAGGTGCTTTTCAAGCCTTTGGTGACTCATGTCCCCTAACATTCCATTGGTCAAAGAAACTCATATAACTGAGGTTAAAGTCAAGGGGTGTGGAAATATACTGTCTCTTTACTGGGAGAAACTGCAAAGAAACACATTAAAGGACAGTGATACACAAGAAGAAGTAAGGATTGGGAGCCATTAATAAAATCTGTTACTCATCTCTACTCAAATCCATTCTATGTTTCAGATCTTGGAACACTGCAATGACTCAACCTTCCTCAAAGTATTTTCAGTAATTGAGTAGGTTCACTGAGTGTTGAATTGAATTTCTCTCAATTTTCATTTTAGTCCCTGTAAAGTGTCTATTCTTTAGATAAAAAACCTAAAGCCTTATTATTCTGTAACATAGTTTTATTTATTGATGTTTTTGGTAAAAATAAATGAACAAAAAGTCTATCCAAAAAACCACTGATCCTAAGAATTGATTCTAATAAAACCATAGAAAAAATAAATCTCACCCTCCAAAAAAACCTAAACAATTTTATATAGTGCTAAAAAAAGAATTTGTTCTATTTAAATAATGAAAAGAAAGAAATATTTTTTGGGAAGGTAGTCACAGTAAAAATGTCAATGTTGTATCAATAAAATAAGAACTTCAGTCTATTCTTGGCAAAGCACACTATTTTATACAAATAAAATAATCATTCAACCCAAAGTTTTAAAGATGAAAACAAGGAATATGTCCACTTATAAATCCCAAGAATAGTTTCTTAAGATTAGAGCATGTAACTTGATTTCTTTAGGCCTCTGTGTCCTCGCATGTACAATGAGGGGTACAATAGATGAGGCTAAAATGCCTTTCTGTGATAACGTATTCATATTCAACTATGTTATCAAATGAATACTGTTTATTCCACTCACAGTCAGCAATTTGTGCTAGAAAACAGAATTCAGTGAAGAAGTTTTTTTTTGGTGGGGGGCCACGGCGAACTAATAATCTAGGGATGGGTTTTGGCAAAATTGCGAAGTGGGCTAGAAAACTTTTTTGGCTTCTTACAAACTTGAAAAGATTAACGGGATGTCAGTAGTCAGTTAGACACTGCTTACACATAACAATTGAATTTATTCATCCAAGTCTTCTTGAGACTACTAGGTGCTACACACTGTGACAGGGACAGGAGATACAATGGTGAACAAAACAGATATGATTTTTCATTCATACATTGATGGTAAAGTGGAAATTGGTTTAAGCACTCTGGAAGATTGTTTGGCATATCTACTAAAAATGAACATACACGTTCTCTATGACCTAACAATTCCACTGCTATGTATACACACCACAGAGATGCATACAGATGTTCACCAAAAGACATATGCTTTTCATGAGCATATACAGGAATACTTCAAAAAGTTTATGAAAAAATAGAATTAAATGATAATATGAATTTATCCATAAGCCTTTTGAATTGCTATCATATTTATAGCATTATTTGGAATAATTCTAACTAGAAACAACACAAATGTGCATCAGCAATAGAATGGATAAATAATTTTGGTATATTTATTCATAGTAATATCATATAACTATAAAAATGAATGGTCCGCAACCACAGCAGCAATGTGAATCTCACAAATATTATATTGAGCAAAAGAGGCAAGACACAAAATAGTATACACTGTATAAGTTCATTTTTATTAAGTCCAAGAATAGGCAAAAGTATTAGCTGTTAGAAATCAGGAAATGCTTACTTTTGGAGTACAGCAACTTAGCAGATAGCTCCAGGAGACTTTTGGGGTGCTGTTAGTCTTCTATATCTTAATTTGAACTTTGATTATACAGATGTGTTCAATTATGAAAATTTGTTGAGCTCTACACTAATGATATGTGTACTTTCCTGTATAAACATTATAATCCAATAAAAAGTATCTCTCTCCCTAAGAAATGGTGACTGCTCACCATTTAGAGCAGGAGACAAACCAATAAGAAAATAAGTAAAAGGCAATAAGTGCAATGAAGGAAATGAAGAGAGAGGGTAGTAAATATTAACTAAGTGTCTAAAATGGGGAAAACACACTGGAAAAAATGATTCCTTGTTTGGCAATCACAGGCAACATATGCAGAACCTTTGGAAATTCAAAATTGCTTTTTGCCTTTTGTTACTGAGGGACTTGTCCAAAAGGAGGTGCCCCATCTCTAGTGGAGGATGCTGTGGACTGGTCAGTTGTCATCATGATTTTCCGGTAATGCACAATAATAAAGTACTCCTTGCATACTGTTGCTTTAAGAACTGTTATTATTCTGCTCAGCATGCCTATGGTTGTACCACCCGATTCTGCTAGCATCTGTTCTCTTCTTTATCTCTCCTGCTCCAAAGGAGGTACTGTCAGCATTTGAGGACTTAAAATGGGAATGAGTGACATTAAGAACATCTGGAAGGCTGGTACCTTGGCTTCATTAAGACTACTTATTAATTAATTTTGGTAACTAAGATCCAAAAATTGCATAAATCTTTTTTTTCACACTTCAAAAGCATTTGTGTGTGTGTGCGCACGCGTGTGCACACTATAGTCTTAGGCTGCTTGGAAATTTTATGCATATATTTAAAAATGACAGTAGAATCTGTCACTTAAAAAAAATCTCCATTGCATTGCTGTATTAAGTTGATATTTATAGACTGAACTCTAAATTAAGTTCTACTTGAGCCCAATTTAGTTATCCATCCAAAAGGAGGTTGAAATATACCAATTTGCCTATGAAATATCCTTGAGGTCCCAGGACATGTAATGAATCAATAACTAAGTGTTCATCACTTTTTCCTGTAATTAATTTGTAGCCAGAAAAATTCATTTTATATTTATAAACAATTTAAAAAGCAAAAGAAGTGTTTAAAACATGCTGTTAATATGCAACAGACTAAGCAACCTCTCAGAAATTTAATCCTGATTGATTAGAAAAAGATTAATCTCCATTTACTCTGTGCTCCCTGCATGTTGCTGCAGTTAGGTTACATCATTTGCATGAGAATCAACTGATCTTGACAAATTGAACTCTCCAGTTCTGTCTGGTAAGGAGGCAGTAATTTAGGTCCCTGTGAAAAGAGCTATTTTATATCAACTCTTGACTATGTAGGATCTAATATTCTACCTCTCTTTATCTAAGATTTTGCCTCTCCTCATCCTTTACTTCTTGCCTTTTACCAACTCACTCCTCATTTATTGGCAGGCATGGTGAGAATAGAGAAAGGAGCTTATTTATCTGGTCAATTGAGTGGATACAACTCTACGCCCCTCCATATTTTTAGGTTATAAGCCTCATAGAGATAATACTCATATTCATCAACTGCATCAAAAAGTGCTACTCAGGAGAATGAGAAAAATTGTATCTAAAATTTGAGTCTTAGGGGAAGCAAATTTAAATTGTATAGAAAATGTGATTATTTTCTAATCTTCAAATTTATTAATTAATTTCTTAAAGTAAATATAATGATGTCTTGAATACTTAAATTTTAAAATTCATTCTATAACCTCTCTGGTTTGTGTGTAAAATAATTTTGGGGGTTATATATTAGGGGAAAAAAATGTAACTAGTTCAAAGAAAGTCATATCTTTGGGGCTGGCCCGTGGCTCACTCGGGAGAGTGCGGTGCTGATAACACCAAGGCCATGGGTTCGGATCACTATATAGGGATGGCCGGTTCACTCACTGGCTAAGCGTGGTGCTGACAACACCCAGTCAAGGGTTAAGATCCCCTTACCGGTCATCTTTAAAAAAAAAAAAGAAAGAAAGAAAGTCATATCCTTGAGAATGTATGTATTTCTGTTCAAACAAACAGTAACTGATTTTTCTTTTCCTCAAACATAAAATTATGATCTTCAGAAAAATAGCAGCTGAGTTAAGACTGGATTTTAATCAAAAGAATGCCCATTATTTATATACATTTAAAAAAATATGCATATACATACACACAGGACAGAAATTGCAACGTAAATTGAGTAAGGAAGGAGATTAAAACACTGGAAAACAATTCAACAAAAACTCTAGTTTTCAAAATCTTTTCCATAAAGCAGGAAATTGGGGAAAACTTTTACTGAATTAAATCAAATTAATGGTTGGATAAATCCCTCATTTTTTGAATGAGTACATATATCCTTAATTTTCATGGGTTAATTCCTTCATCCAGTAAATATTTATTGAGTGCTCAGGATATACCAGGCTGTCTTCTGTCACTGGAGATGCTGTAGAGATACAGATTGACAAAGTTTCTGTACACAGCGTTTTCAGTATGGGACAAAATGACTGATGAGCACCATTATGGGACAAACTCAAAGCATCAACAATATAGAATAGAGCACAAAAATTGCCTTGCTGATTAACTGCCAAACTTCCAACACTTCTGTGGGTGGCAGGTTGATTGCCTAGACACGTATAAATCAAGCATTCTCTCCAGTTCATGCTTTTCCTTTTTACTGATAAAAAGTGCTTGGAGGCACACAAGTTGGTGCTGGTTGAAACCCCTGAAACACCACCTCTTTTTTGCTGAAAAGCTTGGAGGCACACAAGTTGGTGCTGGTTGAAACCCCTGAAACACCACCTCTTTTTTGCTGAAAAGAAAGGGCAGCCTTGAAAACAGGTCCCCACTCATTAATAAGCTTTTTTTTTTTTTTTTTTGGTTAATAACTCATGATGGATAAAGCATTGTGTTAGACACTGAAGGGAATGCAATGAAAGCAAAAGGCAGGGAGGGACCATCCCTTCCAGTCAAGTGCATTTAGCAGGAGAAGATGGTATAACCACAAGAAATAATAATCAATGTTAGCATAGAGTTTTCTTTAGAGTTTGGGACAAATTTTCACATACATAATTCACATACATTCTATTCTGAAAACAGCCCTTGGAGGTAGGACAAGAAAATATTATTATGCCCAATTTAAAGAAGAAGAAACTGAGCTCGACAAAAACGAATGATTTTTTTTCCAAAAATCAAAGCACCAGGAATGAAACAAGACTTAACTTGGCTATTCCCATGTATGAACATTTATGTTTTCCACCATATCTTGCTCTTTAACATACAATGTCAATGACATACAGACCCTCATTTATTCATTTATTCAGATACTTACTGAACATCTATTTGCCAGGTAGTATGAAAAGCGTTGGGGGTACCAAAATGAGTTATTGTTTGCTCTCAAGGTTTCCATACATATTTGAACAACACTCAATCTCTTACAAAACTCTTCTCACAAAAATGATACAATCATCACTATATCTTATGCAATGTATCATTACTAGTTATATTTTGCAGATGAGGAAACAGAGGCTTAGAGGAATTTAATAACTCACCTGAGATCATAAAGATGGTAGGGGTTCAGGAAGATTCAGTTATTACTTAAATGCTACAATGAGTACAGAACTATAGGATATTAGCTCTAAACTCTGTTGGACATGCATCACTAGCACTAAAAAATTTTGAGCATGCACTAGCAAGATATATTTTTAAAAACTTTACTTAGTAAACATATGCTACTGTACTAATGTTAAAGATACTACAAAACTCATAAATATTAAAACTTAAAGAGGATGAAATGAAAAGCAAATACAAATGGAAGTATTACTACTTCCTTCCTGCATCCTAATTGGGTTATCTTATATATTCTTAAGGGTGCACGAACCTTTCTTTGGAGATAACTTTTGGCATGGACAATGAATTATAAACAAGTACGAGTACTAAAAGGGGGTCAGTCAATGTGAGTAGGTAGACAGTGCAGGTGGGACATACATTGAGTTCAGGATGTTTGTTAAGCTGTGGGTGAACAATCAACAATCTAGAAAAATCTGATCTTCAGACTTCAAGCATGAATGTCTCTTTCAAACGCTAGTAAGATATACAAGTTTTTCATACTTTCATCAGTTTGTTTCTGGGTTACACTTTTCAGCTTTTTTGACAACCTATCAAAATGTTTGAATGCCAATGATCATAAAAAGGAGAATTTTGAGCTAATGAATGTCTGCTCCACAAGCACAAAAAAGGAGAAATACTTAGATTTTATTTCATTATGTGGCAATCACAAAATTTAATTACAAGGGGGAGACTTTGAAACTTAGAAACATTTTATTTCAATTCCACATTAGCTATTAATATAATTATGCTGTTGCAATAACTGTACCAGTCTGTAAAAAAATTGTTTCCAGTCATGAAGAGGAGATCACTTTTTCCTCCATAACAAACTCTCTAGCTGAGCTCCATTTTAATTACTTATTTACAATTTGTACAAACTCCTCCTGCACACACACAAAATTTCTACTTCAAATTTATGGTAGTATTGAAATTCAATTTTTAAGATATTAGCTCAATGAATAGTTTTTACCAGAAAAAAAATCAAATTTTAATTCATCCTTTCTTTGAAAAACCTAAAACATGTACCTCTCACCCCTGTCTTCTAAAATTAATTAACAATAAGCAACAGAATAATAAACACAAATTTCCATCTGTACTATTGTATTATCCAACTCCAGGAGAATAATTTATAGAATATTTTCTGCTTGTGGTGACTTCTGGAATTTTGCAACATAGTGGTCTTGGCCCCTGAGTATTTTCAGGACTAACTACTGTGGAAATGAAAATATGGTTTTTGTAAGGGGTAATGATGTCTCTGTGTTATACTAGGCTCTTTGAAAAACTAATTGAACAAATTTAAGACTTTAGAAAAGCTTTTTCAAAATTCAATAAAGACTATTAAAAATTGAGTAACTATGCAATTTTGGGGAACATTTCATCATAAATAGCTCAATTTCAATGTGTTTCTTTATATTGAATTTCTATTCAAGAAGAATTATGGTGGCTTATGCCAGAAAATTTTTGAGATAATTTTTGGAATAAATAATTCGAAATAATAGAAAACTGAAATATTTGAAGAAAAAATGATTTTACACTATAGGATGATGATATAAGAGCCATCATTCAAGATAAAAATAAATCTTAGTTTCTAAGGCACACTATAGTTTGCAATGCCTTCTTCATTTACCTCATTTCATTTCATCCAGGAAAATTTACTCTAGGAGACATTGCTAACTGTTCATTGGAAAATAGTTTACTGTGGTAATTTGCTAAAGAGGAACTAAAGAGCTGTACCTCACTATGCGGACAACTGAAAAGAAATTGTAAACAAATTGTAAACCCTTCAGAGACAAGTATAGGTTAGAGAGACCTGGGATCACAGCCTGTCACTTACTTTGGCAAGTCACTAATTTCAGGTGCCACATATGAAAAAAGAGGGCACTGTGTTACAAGCAGTAGTGAACTGAAAGAATTATTGATATAAACACATAATACTGTGTCTGCCACACACTACATGTACTTAGCTATAATTATTCAGCAAGTCTATTTCATCACAGAGTAGAAGTGGACTTATCCCCTTACTCAGTACCCAACCTATTATACCACACTGCCCTCTGTTCACCCTGATCAGTTATAAATTGTTATACTAGATCAGGTTTTTCACCTTTGTGTATAATCTAGGTGATTATCAGTTCCAGTCAAGATGGTGGAGTAGATGGTCCCCAGCACCACTCTCTCCCACAAATCAACCAGTTTACAGCTATAAAAATGTAACATCAGCCAAGCTGTGGCTGCTGGAGCTCAGGGGAAGAGAAGAGACCTATGGAGTTCATGAAGGCAGGAGAAACCGTGATGAGAGAAAGAAAAACTGCTCTGAGCATTTTGGGCCACAGATGCTTTAAGGCTCCAGCTGCTGAGTGCATGGAGCAGGAGCTGGCAGAAGTCACAGCTGTGCCCTTCAGATGGAGTTACTTGGAGGCAGCAGGGGAGAAGAGGGCCTTGGTGGCCCCCGGGCCAGCGAGACCACTAATATGGTTCCTGTGGACGCACGCAGGAGCGAGGAGCCAGAACAGCTGAAAAAGGGGAGCCATTCAGAGGCCAGTGAGTCATGGCAAGGGACTGGTGCAGGGCCCATCCCATGGCAAGTGTTTAGAGCATGGGCGGTGGGGGAGGAGACAGGTCCACCGGGAGAACACTGGGACACGGCAAGGACAGCCAATCTGCCCCCCAGTCAGCGCAGGACCACTCAGAGAAGACTGGTTAGGAATGCAGAATTGCATGGGGTGCAGTTTGATGAAAAATCTCAGGCCCAGATTAGAGTTTCTACACAACCCAGGTCCAATGAGTATCGGGAGATCCAGGAGTACCTATAAGGTTATCCATTAAACCCTGAGCTGCACAAAAATCCTTCCCTAGGGAAACAGCAGCAAAGCAGCAATTTAGCTCAACCACACAGCTCAAGTACTGGTTCCCACAGGAAGTTCCCCCGTTTTAGAAATAAGCAAAGGACAAAAAAATTAGTTCCAGCCCAGGCACACCAGCAGTACATTGGGGCCCACCAGGGGACATGAGGCATGCAGCCAGGGACCGGACCTCCTTCCCACAACCAGGCACATGGCACCAGCACCTCAGGGCCTGCCTGGGGACCTGAGGCATGGAGAAGGGGAACAGACACTCCCCACAACCAGGCACACCACCAGCGCCCAGGAGCATGCCAAAAACATCACCTTCCTTGAGAATTTCTAACTTTACAACAAAAAAACAAGTAACTCAATTAAAAAATGGGCAAAAGAGCTAAATAGGCATTTCTCAAAGGAAGATATACAAATGGCCAAAAGACACATGAAAAAATAATCAATATCACTCAGCATTCGGTAAATGCAAATCTACACCACACTGAGATACCATCTCACCCTAGTTAGGATAGTTAACATCCAAAAGACTGTGAATGATAAATGCTGGTGAGGTTGCGAGAAAAAGGAACTCTCATACATTGTTGGTGGGAATGCAAAATGGTGCAACCCCTATGGAAAATGGTTTGGAGGTTTTTCAAACAACTGCAGATAGATCTACCACATGACCCAGCTATCCCACTGCTGGGAATATACCCAGAGGAATGGAAATCATCAAGTCGAAGGTATACCTGTTCTCCAATGTTCATTGTAGCACTCTTTACAATAGCTAATAGTTGGAACCAGCCCAAATGTCCATCATCAGATGAGTGGATACGGAAAATGTGGTATATCTACACAGCAGAATACTACACTGCCATAAAAAAGAATGAAATACTGCCATTTGCAACAACGTGGATGGACCTAGAGAGAATTATATGAAGTGAAACTAGTCAGGCACAGAAAGAGAAATATCAAATGTTCTCACTTATTTGTGGGAGCTAAAAATAAATAAATAAGTACACAAACAACCGGGGGGCGGAGGGGCGAGGGAAGAAGACACAACAATTACAATTCCTTGAAGTTGATAACAACAAGCAAACAGAAAGGACATTGTTGGGAGGGAGGAAGGAGGTGTGGCCCACTACAGTCACCACAATAACCATGACTTCTGAGAAAGTGGCTAGACTCCACAACCACCACGCAGATGGTCCGCCAGATGCTGGAGTGCATTGACACAAGGAGAGTCACCAGCAGAGATAAAGAAAAGAAGAGGATGTCTCTCTCCACAAAGCCCATCTCAAAGTGACAGAAGAAGCATCTACTCTATGATAATATTGGGGGACCTGATCACACCTCTCAGCATTGGACAGATCATCTAGGCAACAAATCAACAGAGTGACCATTATTCTTTCAGAAGGAGAGAAGAAATCTAGGGTAATTAGAGGGGGGAGAGAGGGGAATGGGGAGAGATTGGACAAGGGGCATAAAGAATAATTATGATTTTTAACAATATATATGCTAGTAATATTGATTTGCTTAACATATCTCAATGTCGAACCCCCAAAATACGTATACTCGATTTTGATTCAATAAAAATTAAATAATAATAATAATAATAATAATCTGGGTGATTATCAACAGAGGTGTTCATCAGAATAAGCACTTCTAAGCTCCTACCTCAGATTCTGATTTAGCATCTGTACCTGTAAAAACCCAAAAATGATTCTGATGTGTAGCCCCACTGAGAACTGCTAAGCTAGATTATGGGCTGAGAAGGAGCCAGGCCTACTTTTTACCTCCAAATTCTCCAGATTATCAGGGCAAAGCTACTTTGGCCTTTGTTGCTGTTGTTCCTCTGTGGGCTTTCTTTGCTTCCACTTGCAGTGGAATCAGAAGCTGGAATATACCAGGAAATGGCAAAAGTCAAAGTGACCTCCCTCTGATTTTCCCATCTACTGATGTTTTCTTCCATTGTTTTCTGGCCTGGCACATTGACTTATGCTCTTCAGAGGATTTGTAACTGCAGAAGGCTCCTACAAGATAGAACTCACTACAGTTCCAGTCTCAATTCACAGTTCAAATGTGGCATATATGATTTCAAATCAGAGGTCTAATTCAGATAAGAAAGTTTGTTTAAGTGAGACCATATATCCCTATAAAGGAATTAGGGAAAATACATTATTTTTCTCCTATTTTTACCACAAATGGGTTGTTTATAAAAAAACCCGATAACCAGGTAGCCTCTATTGAAGAGAGTTTGTGCATCTCCAGCAGATATTGGGCCATGTATTAGTCTGTTTTCTGTGGCTCATAACGGAATACCTGAAACTGGGTAATTTTATAAAGAAATGAAATTTATTTCTTACAGTTTTGAAGGCTGGGAAGTCTAAGGTCCTGGGGGCACATCTGGTTAAGGCTTTCTTCCTGGTTGGGAGCCTGTGCAAAGTCCCATGGCAATCAGGGTATCACATGTCGAGTGGGGCATGAACAAGAGAACTAACCTGTTCACTTGTCCTCCTTATAAAGCCATCAGAACCATGCCCATGACAACCCATTAAACCATTAACCCATTAATGGATTAATCCATTCATGAGGGCAAGCCCCTCATGATTCAATCACCTACTGAAGGCCCCATCTTTTAAATATTGTAATAGGATTTCCCACCCTCTTAACCCTGTTACAATGAAGATCAAGTTTCCAACACGTGAACTTGGGGGGGGGGGGACATTAAATCT
>NW_007735768.1:5139-17149 GCF_000696425.1 Galeopterus variegatus | reverse complement strand
GGGGGGGGGGGGGGACATTCAATCTGTAGCAGGCGCTTTGGCTCCCTTTTCAATAGGAAGTAGGTTTAATGTTCAGAAATTCCTGGTTGGTTCAGTATTTAACTGTAAGTAAGGGAAAAAGCCCATATTATTTTGTAGACATTTCTCTTTTTTAGTCTAAGTGGCTACAACAATTTGTAATACTCAGAATGAGCAATTTTAAACTTTGGGGTAATATAAGCCACTTTCTAAATTGTTTATAGACTTTCAAAGGAATTAACTATGCTTGTCATCTCTGATGTTGTAAATATTTCCTCATATTTGTAGTTTTATTGAATTTTAAATTAAAATTTAGAACATCGTGTGAAGCAGTTCTAACTCTGATTAAAGCTAAATTTAACATGTATGATTGAAATTTGTTTATTTTTTGGTGGGTTTTTTTTTTTTTTTTGGCAGCTGACCAGTATCTTGATGTTCTGAATTCTTGACGTTCTTGTCATAACACCATGTTCTAGCCAGCTGAGTTAACCAGCCAGTCCTGAAATTTTAAAAAAATAAGAAAAAATTACAAACATGAAGAAACTCTCTGCCACCTAATAATAAAGTGCAAATTCACACAGTATGGTTCTAAGGAAGGTTTCACTTACAAGTGAGACCAAAATATTGTCATAACTTGGAAATCAGTTCTTGGTATATCACTTGGGATATGTAACAGTAGGGTCTTCAATAACAGAAGCATATACTCTCTTTGCTAATATTTCAACCCCAGTTTTGACTTTTACGTTGGTGAAGAAGAGGGGTTTGGACAGTATTGATAGCTTAAAGTGAATAACCTATAGAAATAA
The DNA here is from genome assembly GCF_000696425.1 of Galeopterus variegatus. Taxonomy (NCBI): domain Eukaryota; kingdom Metazoa; phylum Chordata; class Mammalia; order Dermoptera; family Cynocephalidae; genus Galeopterus; species Galeopterus variegatus. Next base: position 16,325 of record NW_007735768.1, on the reverse strand, counting down.
GAGTAGACAGGACCATACAAATCATGCATTTCTTTGAACTTTTCCCTCATATTACTCCATTTTTGTGTTACTATAACAGAATACCTGAGACTGGGTAATTTACAAAGACAAGAGATTTATTTGGCTCATGTTTCTGGAACAGTTGCATTTGGTGCGGGCTGCAGGCTGCTTCTACTCATGGTGAAGAATGGCAGAGCAGTTGGCAGGTGTAAGAAGACTATATGGTGAGAGGAAGCCAAAGAGAGAGAGAGGATGTGCCAGGGTCATTTTAACAACCAGCTCTCAAGGGAATTAATAGAGTGATAACTCACTAACTTCCCTCTCTCTCCTCCTGGTATTAATCTATTCATAAAGGATCTGCCCCCATGTCCCAAACACCTCCCAACACTGCCACATTGGGGATCAGATTTCAACATGAGCTTTGGAAGGACAAACATCCAATCTATATTACTCTCTTGAGATGAGGGCCAGGGAATAATCCACTGAATACTCTGCACTCCTGTGGGCAGGAATCTATGGAGTCTCTATCTCTTGAGTACATGTTACTATAGTCTAAAGACTAGTGAGTCCTTGAAATGGGTGGTTGACACCTGTATTAGTCAGGGTTTTGCAGAGAAACAGAACCGATAAGATATATATTTATTATAAAATATTGGCTCATGCAATTATGTAGACTGATAAATCTCATGACTTGCCCACTGCAAGTCGGAGATCCAGGAAAGCTGGTGGTGTAGTTAGAAGGTCTGAGAGCCAGAGAGCAGATGGTGTAGATTTCAGTCTGGGTCCAAAGGCCTGAGAATCAGGAAGTCCAAGAGCAGGAGAAGATTGATGTGCCAGTTTAAGCATTCAGGCAGAGAGGGAATTCAACCTTCTTCCACCTTCTTGTTCAATTCAGGGTCAAAATATTGGGAAGGGCCATCTGCTTTACTCAGTCCAACAATTCAAATAATAATCTCTTCTGGAAAGGAAACACCCTCATAGACACCCTCAGAAATAATGTTTAACCAGTTATTTGAGCATCCCATGGCTAAGTCAAGTTGACATGCAAAATTAACCGTCACAGTGCCTGTAGAAGACGGTCTGCAATGGTGGCCGTTAATAATTCTCCATTCCCTGTAAATGTATGCCATTCCTTTTATCACAGTGTGGAGCTATCTTTCCCGCTCTTGAATTCCATCTGGACTCAAGACTTCCTTTGATCAATAGAATGAGACAGATTTGCCATTGTGCTAGCTCTGGGGATAGAATCTAAGAGGCCTGGCAGAATCTGCTTTTGTTCTTTTAGAAACCGTCCACTATATAAAGAAGTTCGGGCTATCCTGCTAGAAAAAAAGATCATGTGGAAGAGTACTGAGGTGCCCCAGCCAACATCTAACACCAAGGCCCCAGACTTGTGAATGAGTCCATCTTGGATCCTCCTCTAGCTTCAGTTAAACCACCCTAGCGAGCCCCAACTGAAAGAGAGATGAGCCAGCTCCTTTGAAAACTCCCCAAATTCCTGATCCACAGAATTGGGAGCAATAAGATGGTGTTGTTTTAAGCCATTAAGTTTTGGAATAATTTTTTATACAGCATTAGACAATTGAGAAAAGTTACAAAACTATACAGTTCTAGTTCTCCAGAGCTCAGTCTGATTCAGCAATTACACAGCACAATTACCTGTGACTATCCACTCAAAATATTGGACTGTTTTTAAGGTTTGTCTCTCACTGGCCTCATGTATAAGGTATAGTTCTTGACTTCCTAATATTATTCCCAGGCCTTTGGAATTATCAGGGTTAGAATTTCACATTTTTAGATTATGGTTCTGATATTTACTAAGATGGAAATATCTCAAACAACTATTAGTATTTCTTATTCCCTAGCATAGATGAGATGACTGAATTTGCTTTTTTTTTTTTTTTTTGAGAATCAGGTTAAGTAGGGGCAGAAAGGGGTTAGTGTTATTACTTGAGCAAGCTCAGATCTTAGCAGCATTTGGCTGCTGGGGATGGCAAATAAGGCAAGGTCAGGTTATAGAATACCCCAGGGAGACCCAGGCATCAGAATTCACAGGAATGAAAATTAAAGCCAGTTAAATGGTAACATCCTGTTTCTATGTGATTAATTTTTTTCAGAGAAGTTCTCCAGCCAATTAATCAGAAGTCAGTCCTCTGGTGACTCAATCCTAGTCAGTTATTTCTGTTCCACCTTAGGCCAAAGATATGTGAAATTCCAAGCAGGAGCTAGTCATAAGACCTGGGTCAATGGGGGTCAAATTTGGGAAGAAGGTTACTAGAAGTGAGTACACTCCATGAACAGTAAGTCATTCCTATAGGCAATGAGACCAATTCAAGATGTAGGCTGCTCACAGAGTGAAGCGCCTGTCTTGATAAGGCCTGGCAGGATTAAGTCCATAGGTGAACTCCTATTCAGCAGTGCTGATAGTGAGATACCCAATTCAGGAGGTAGTGAGGAAAAATGAAAAAGGGCCAGGAAGACAAGAGAGGCCAGGAGGATCGAGACAAGCATAATGAAATTTGATAATTTGCCTTGACCCAGGGTTGGTTAAATTTTGTGTATATTTTTGTCATTCTACTATAGCAATTAATAATCATAGATTTTTATGAAGTTAAGAGAGAATACTTGCTAAGAAAAATTTGACAAAAGGGGAAGTTTTTCCTTTTTCTTTTCAATCTCTTGTTAAGGTCTTGAATTTTTTAAAGGAATAGATGATAGGGGAGATAGAAAGCCGTAAGAAGTTGGGGTGAGGCAGGTCAGTGCAAACAAAGTCAAAACAGTTTTTTGGGGGAATAGCTTTAAGCATTCTAATTTTCTGAAGACTAAGTGTAAATTGGTCTTTATGCAGTTCGGTTTACATTCATTGGTAAGTCTAACATTCCTTCATTTATTCATTAGTTTTTTTCATTTATGTCTTAAGCCAATTAGTGGTGGCCATGATTCTAAATGGAAGTACTTAATTTCTACTTACTTATTTCCATTCAGGTATAGTATAAACAACACAGTGACCTCATTTCTTCCTCTTAAATTCTGCCACAATTTACTTCCACATGAAACATTGTCATTTTGTCACCACTGTTTCTTATCCAAACCAATGTTCAGTAGTTTATTGCTCTCCTAACTAGATTGTACAGCATCTGCCCAAACTCTGCATGTTCCTTTTTTTCTTTTACTTTTTCTGGTTTGCCCAGTAAGTGCCCCATGCTAGAGAGAAATGAAACACTCTTTTTACAAAGATTAAACACTTGTTTATGTTCTCATATCCTTTGGACATAACTAAAGAGACTATATGATCAGTGTCTCAGTCCTCTCTCTCTCCTTTGCATGTTACCCTTTCCTTTCCCTGGAAACACTCTTTTTACAAAGATTAAACACTTGTTTATGTTCTCATATCCTTTGGACATAACTGAAGAGACTATATGATCAGTGTCTCAGTCCTCTCTCTCTCCTTTGCATGTTACCCTTTCCTTTCCCTGTACTCCTACCCTGCCAGAATCCCCTTCCATCTGCTTAAGATCAAGATGTGGTACCCTCATGGGTAAAGCATTATAAGGCAACGATGTCCCAAATTCAGACTCTGTTGGACAGCCTACCTCCTGTATTGAACATTCTATCCTTGGGAGGGGTGGGGCTGGGGGTGGGGTGGTTGTGGTTATAATGCACAGTGTCCACAATCCATTCTTTTCTTAACCCTCAGATAACACATATAACTTTAAATTCACTGGGACAATTTTCTTCTCAGAGCTTGGTTTTTTTCTTTTTTCTTCTTTAAATCTTGTTTTAGTAATGAGTCAAGATTAAAATGTATAGGAATAGCTGTCAATATCTTTCCCTGCAGAAATGGCAAATCTTTCTTTACAGCTGTTGCTCTTTTTGGATAATTCCATATGTTCTTTCCTTCCACAGATCATGAAGGCTGGCTATCACCATTTCTAAACTGGTCACTTGTTTACTCACAAATCTTTCAAACATTTCGGCTCTGCCACACAGCTCCTTATGCAAGAGGTCATTCCCCTCTTTTAGTTTCTGGAGTGATGTGGCATCCTCAGCTGAATTGCACCCAATTAGTTCCATGCTCAGAGCAGATTTCCAGGCAACAATTTCAATTCTGTTTAAGCTTGGGTCAAGAACACTGCCTTTGATGGCTCTCAGAGATCTTTAGAAACACCAGAGGGAAAATCCAGTTTTCTATTTCTCTTCCATCTTTGTTTTTCTGGTACTTAAACATTCTTCCCTTGTGTTTCCCTTCTTGTAAATTGACAAGGAAATAAAACAATGTTTTATTGGATTTTATTTTATAGACTGTTTTCATAGATTTATGAAATTTTATATGGCATGTTTATTATGTTATGTGCATTTTGGTTTAGATCCTGAAATTAGATGTACTGAATATGAAGTGAATTGAGGTATACTTCTTTTTAATTATGATTTTATTTAAGTCTGGCCCACATCTACATTGGAATCACCTAAGGAGACCTATTAAAAATCAGATTTCTGGGCCTACTCCAGACCTACTGAATCAAAATTTCCGTCACTAGGTGCCAGGAATATATTTTCTAAGATTATTATCCAATATGTAATATGTAAATTATATTAAATAAAATATATAAATATACTATATATAAACACTTGCCCTCAGGTGATTCTTATGAAAAGTTAAACTTTAGTACAATTAATTAAGTCAACTTTATCAATCAGTTTTAAGACTAAATATCCACCCTTGTTTCCTTTTTTAGCTATTCAGGAAAAAGAAAGTGGATAGTTGAGACAGTTGACAATTAACTTTGCAAGAAATATTGAGAAATGAAATATAATAATCTTGTCACATGGTATTGATTAGTCTGAATTATCCACAGAAAGACTTCAATTCTGAGCCTCACCTTTCTTATGTATAAAAATGAGTTAAAAGTCAGAGGTTAACAGACTGTACCATTTACATAAGATACACAGAGGCAAAACAGGAATTAGAATTCTGAGGATGTCAGAAATGCTAGAGCTGGCCCATGGTAGAAGGATAATTTGTTTTCTCTGCCTCTGATTTCAACAGAGTTAATGGGTAAACCATTAAACTGTTCACTAGCATTTGTGAACAACACCCCAACTAAGCTCTAGAAATGGCATTAAAACAAAAACTGTGGTTCGATGGGCTGTGCTAATTATATTTGAGTTAATGATGGAAAAATTAACCCAACTGGATCTAAAATTGTGTGATAATAACAAAAGTAATCTCCAATATAAATCTTCCAGGAAACACTGATGTGTAAAATCCAAACAAACGAAAAGCAAGTTTTAGGATTTTCAAATATAAAGATGAGAGCCACTTCCTAACAAAAGTAATCTCCAATATAAATCTTCCAGGAAACACTGATGTGTAAAATCCAAACAAATGAAAAGCAAGTTTTAGGATTTTCAAATATAAAGATGAGAGCCACTTCCGTGTAGTATGAACTTCTATGTACATTACAAAATAAAGACAACTCCTGAAACTAATAAGCAATTATAGAAGACTTGTAGAATACAAGGTCAATACAATAAAGTCAATTACTTTCTATATACCAATGATGAACAAATGGAATTTAAAATTAAAAACATAATACTATTTACATTAAACCCCTAAAGTGAAATACTTGGGTATGAATCTAAGGAAATATGTATAAGATCTATATGAGAAAACTGTGAAACTCTGATGAAAAACCTTAAAAAAGAACTAAATAAAGATTTTCCATGTTCATGAATAGGAAGACTCAATATTGTCCAGATGTCAGTTCCTCCCAATTTGGTCTATATATTCAGTGCAATCCTACTCTAGATCCCAGCATGTTATTTTGTGGGTGTTGACAAAATGATTCTAAAGTTTATATGGAGAGGTGAAAGACTCAGAATAGCCAACACGATATCGAAGAAGAACAAAGTTGGAAGACTGACACTACTCAATTTTAAGACATACTTTAAAGCTACAATAGTCAAGACAGTGTGGTATTGGTGAAAGAATATACAAATAGATTAATGGAACCTTATAAAGAACCCAGAAATAGACCCACATAAATATAGTCAACTGGTCTTTGACAAAAGAGCAAATGCAATACAATGAAGCAAAGATAGTCTTTTCAACAAATGGTGCTGGAACAACTGGATATCCACATGCAAACAAATAAATCTAGACAGACTTTACACACTTTACAAAAATTAGTTCAAAATGGATCACAGATTAATATCACACAAAACTATAAAAATCCTGGAAGATAACATTGGAGAAAATCTAAGGTGACCTTGGGTTTGGTGACGACTCTTTAAAAGCAACACCAAAAGCATGATCCATGAAAGAAATAATTGATAGCTGAACTTCATTAAAATTAAAATTTTCAGCTCTGCAAAAGACACTGTCAAGAGAATGAAAAGACAAGGCACAGACTGTGAGAAAATATTTGCAAGGAACATATCAGATAAATAACTTTATCCAAAAGATACAAAGAACTCTTAAAATTCAATAGTCAGAACACAAATAATCCAATTAAAAAATGTGCCAAATACCCTAACAGACACCTCACCAAATAAGATATACATATGGAAAATAAGCACATGAAAAGATCCTCAACATATTATGTCGTTAGGGAAATGCAAATTAAAACAACACTGAAATACTACACACCTGCCAGAATGACCAAAATCCAGAACACTTATAACACCAAATACTAGAGAGGATACAGAGCATCAGGAACTCTCATTCTTTGTTTATGGGATGCAAAATGGTACAATCACTTTAGAAGACAGTTTAGCTGTTTGTTATAAAACTAAACATACTCATCATACAATCCAGCAATCTTTCTCCTTGGCATTCATCTAAAGGTATTGGAAATAGTCCACATAAAATCCTGCACATCGGTGCTTACAGCAGCTTAATAATAATTGCCAAAACTTGTTAGCAACTGAGATGTCCTTCAGTAGGTGAGTGGATAAATAAACTCTGGTACATCCAGACAATGTAATATTAATCAGCACTAAAAATAAGCTATCAAGCCATAAAAAGGTATGGAGGAAGCTTAGATGTATATTACTAAGTGAAAGAAGCAATCTGAAAAGGCTACATACTGTATGATTTCAACTATATGACATTCTGGAAAAGGCAAAAGCATGGAGACACTGAAAAGATTAGTGGTTGCCAGGAGTTAGGGTGCAGGCAGAGATGGATCGAAGAGCACAGAGCATTGTTAGGGCAGTAAAACAACTGTGTATGGTACTACAATGGCAGATACATGTCATTGTAAATTTGTCCAAACTTGTGGAATGAATGTACACCATCAAGAATGAACCCTAATATAAACTATGAACTGTGGTTCATAATGATATGTCAAAGTAAGTTTGTCAACTGTAAAAAATGTATCACTCTAATGGGAGACGCTGACCATGAGGGAGGCTATGCCTATATGAGGGTGGATAGTACATGGAAAATCTCTGTGCCTTCTGCTCAATTTTGCTATGAACCTAAAACTGCTCTAAGAAAGAGCGTATTCTCTAATGGGAGACGCTGACCATGAGGGAGGCTATGCCTATATGAGGGTGGATAGTACATGGGAAATCTCTGTGTCTTCTGCTCAATTTTGCTATGAACCTAAAACTGCTCTAAGAAAGAGCGTATTAAAAAAAAAAAAGGAAAGACATACCAAAACGAGGTTATAAAATTGTGGTATACATTTAACAAATTTGTGGTTTAAACATTCATAATACAGTGTGATGCATTTTGTTATTCACAAGATAATTAAAGGGTTTATTAAAAAGGTAATTTAGACCCCTGGGGGGTCTAGTAATGGGACATAAGTAAAGATGAATGAACGGTGTTTCTTTTTTCACATCAATGTATTTCTAACTATGTATAACTTAATTTGAAGATTATAGTCAAAATGTAAATTTGAAGCTCTTCCTGAGTGTGAAGCTATATTAGTTTCCTGTTGCTGCTGTAATAAATGACCACAAACTTAGTAGGTTAAAACACCACAAATATATTATCTTATAGTTCTGGGTATCAGAAGTCTGACAATTAGTTGGCAGTGCTGTAATTTTCTGGAAGCTCTAGGAGAAAAGTCTATTTGTCTTTTCCAGCTTCTAAAGGTTTCTTGAATTCCTTGTTCATGGTCCTGCATCACTCTGACTTCTGCTTCCATCCTCATACCTTCTTCTCTCTGACCTTCTTTTTATTAGAACACTTGTGATTATGTAGGGTCCACCTGGATAATATAGGATTCTCTTCTTATCTTAAGATCTTTAATGTAATAACATCTGAAGAATTTCTTCAGCAATGTAAGGTAGCATATTCATTCACAGGTTTTGGGGATAAGAACATGAACATCTTTGGGGAGTCATTATTCTGCCTACTACAGAAGCCCAGACCAAAAACCATTCCAAGAACTTGCCCACACAGCATGTTCTGCATCGTAACATAGTTGTGCTTTATTTTTTCTAAACTCTTCAACTGATATCTTAGAATGGTTATTACCAATGGGTCCCAGAGGATCTCACTTTCTAGTGTATGTACTTTCATATGCCTGATGTGGAGAACACGTTCTTATAATGTCTGCTATAACTTGGTATAAAGTAACATGGAAACTACATCTTTTACCTAAAGCATGCATAATATGAAACTAATTATTTGTATCTATATAAAAAAGACATAGGGAAAAAATGTTGCTTCTCATACTGTATGTATGAATGAATACTATAGTCTGACCTTTTTTTCACTACAAAGTTATCTCTTAGACACTTAATACGGTATGTAAGATCTAAGGATTCATAGTGAGCAGAGCTAAATTAATATGTTTTCTCTAAGAACAAAACAAAATCAATAAAATAAGATTCTGGCTAAAATTTGTCAAGTTTTAATTATATAAAATTATTCTTTAGCAATTAATATAATAAGATCTTTATTACTATGCTTTCTTTGCTCAAAATTAAGAAAGGAAGAATAGCTTTAACTCCACTTTTAATTAAAAAAGGAGGTTTAAAGATCAATATTGTTGGAAACAATAATTTGATATGCCTGTCTACTCTCATAGATAGGCTGATTTATTCATTTATACATACAGTTAGTTGACACATATATTGAATGTATAGTACAGGCCTGACACAGGTAAGGTAGCAATGCTGCAAAGTCAAGTACTGTCATATGTTTAATTTAGTTGCTGCCTCAGCATCCATTTTTAGGCCTGACATAAGTTGTATGCCACCCAGTCATGTTCCCCATACCAGCCAGTTGCCGAAAAAAACCCAATAAACAACCCAGCCATGTCACCTTTAGCCTAGTTAAAACTTCTCTTCCCTGTGTGGTGGTTTATTCTTCAACCCACAGACCCCAAAACCCAACACATTCCACAGCTGCTAACCATGATAAAACCTAATGGTCAACACCAGAATCACATAAATAAATCCCCCCTTCTCATGTTTTTCTTTAAATCAGCCAATCCACAACCCCCTTGGGAAAGCCTAAGCTTTAATGCCCACGGACCTTCATAAATGCACGGGCCCACACGTCCTCTTTCTCTCTCGCTCCCCACCCACTGGTTGAGTACCCTGATGTCATCAGACTTTTCACTGGGCTTTGTGGGCACCCCTCTTCTCTTGTGGATCTATAAGTAATAAAATGTTATTTCATGTGTTTTGTTGTGCCGCCTTCTTTAGTGTGTCACCTGAACCTAAATTCCCTCTGGGGTCAAAGCTCTCTTAGAGTGACTATCTTGGTTTATGGCCACAGTCAAGAGTGAGAGGTTAAGACTGAATGAGAAAGACACTATGGCAATAAAAATCACAAGCAGTATATTATGATACCTACATATCAGCTAAGTGTCAGGAATCTGACAAACTTCAAAGGGTGCAGGAGCTAACCATTAATTATAATAAAAGTAACAAAACTGAAACAGTGCTTTTAATAATGCTAAATTAAAAGAGGATGAAAGGAAAAAATTTGTATTTTATTCTTGTATGCTTTAAACTTGGAAAATAGGTAAAAATAATGAAAATTGAAATATAACTGGGTAATATTTTTAGTGCTTAAAAGATTTTTTAATCTTAACCATTGATGGGTGAAGATTGATAACTATGAATTAGCAAATGATTACATATAGCTTAATTATCATTAACTTATCCAATGAGCAATTCGTTCAATAAATATTAAGCTTCTGTTACCTCCCAGGAGCTGGGCATACAATCCAAACCAAAACAAGCAAGGCCCCCGCTCTCATGGATTTTACATTCCAGGGACCTAATACGACAGTGCTCTGGCGCTGCAAATATTTCACAATATTTTCATGATCAACACCACAGTTTACAAGGACAGCACTAAATAAGGGAACAATATGCTTCAGGCCTGGAATTCTTCAACTCTCACTGTACTTCTGTGCAAAGGCTTTAAAGGCTGTCCTGCCATTAGCTGTGCAATCTTACCTAAGTCATTTAACATTCTAACCCCGTTTCCTCCTCTGTAAAAGGGAAATGGCAATAGTTGGATTCTGCTGGGGATTAAATGAGATAATGTGTGTCGATTGTTCAGTAATATTAGTATTGCTTTGGCTCTGTGGTTCCAAAACGTGCCTGCCGCTAAAATCACCCGAGTCTTTAAAAACACTTCAAAGCCCAGGCCACACCCCAGACCAATTAAATTCCAGTCTCTGGGTGGAACACAGGCACCAGGAGCCCTCCCCAGGTGGTTCTATTTGTGCAGACAAGTATGGGAAGCACCGCAGTCTGGATTATTAATGTCTCATAAGAATTGCCAGTCCACCTGTCTCTACCCGAGGTGGAATCAGGAAACCTCGGGAGCCTAATGAAATTCAGATCATCGAGGTGCACCCCCTCCCTCCCTCCCATCCTGTGCCTTGAATCCAAAGCTCTTCCAAATATCTTAAAGGGGGAGGGGTGGGACGGACTGAGTGGTGACTTCTGCAAACACACAATTAAGAGCAAGGGACCCTTAGGGATGTAGGAGTGCCGCCACTTCCACCTGCGGCGACTGCTGGGCCTGCCCAGCGAGAAGCGAAGAGCAGGGGAGTCGGCCCTCCCGGGGCGCTGGGCTCGGGTGCAGAGGCCGCAGCCGCGCCGCGAGGGGCGATCGACAAGCTTAGCTGCGGCCGCGGCGGCCGGGATCTGCCTCTGAGGGCCGGCAACAGCTGGGCCCGGGCGGCTCGGGGGGCGCTTCTGCC
>NW_007735768.1:1909-3886 GCF_000696425.1 Galeopterus variegatus | reverse complement strand
AATGCGGCGCCGGGCGCGCCCCGCGGTCCCCGAGGCCCCCCGACCTGCCCGCGTGGGGCAACTCGGCCACACCTGCCCTGCTCGGCCGCTGGCGCCTTCACCTCTGGGGACTGCTAGGCCGAGTCCCCAGGCTGGTAGTCAGACTTGAGCTCTGTTCCCGCCAGCCTTTCAGAGGTGGCAGGTCCGGCCTTTTAACAGACGGGCACTGAAGCTGGAGCTGCCCCACCGGGCCCTTTACGTGCCCGAGCAGATAACGTGGTGAGCAGAGACCGGCATGTGGGGATGGATTCGTGAGCGCGTAGGTTGGGACAAAGGGACATTTAGTTCCAACGGTGGCCCCCGTGGGGCCGAGTGAGAGGTTGTTCATTCAACGAGTCTCTGTCTGGGGGCTGTCTCCGCAAGAGCGTGCACCGTGTTGCACTTGAAGTCCCCTAGTTTCCAGGGTCTTTGCTCATGCACAGTGGCGGAGCACCTTCCGTGAGACGCACTGCCCTAATTACTAGTAGCTGAGCGTGGAGAGAGGACAGAATGTAATCCAACGGTGGAAACCGATTTAAGCCTGAAATTGAGGCCAATACACACTCTGTCAGCTTAGAAAAGATACTGAAACAGTTGGAGAAATGGAGGGAGAGGGAACGGGGGTGAGGAGGGCTAGGGGAGTAGTAGTGAGGTGAAAAGGCGGGGTGCGCTATTTTCATTTTACTTTGTTTTTAGCACCGAGTAAGGTGCTGGTGGGGTTGGAAGCAGCGCGATCACAAAGGTCTATGCAGTTTTACTAAAGTGTTTAAATCTCTTTTTGAAGCCAGTGGGGAGCTGCAATGGTATATTAAACCTTGGATTGAAGTGAACTGTGCATTTCAAGATATGAGAAGATGGCTTCCTTTAGCATACATGGCCTTTGCAGGAGGCTTTGAAGACCATGCTAGTGAGGTTCTCGTCCAAGGACAGTAGAATGTTATCCAGAAAAGAGCCCCCGACACACCCCACACACACTTCAGAAGCTATAGGGCCCTAGATGTTTCTCATATGGTTACTTTACTTTCTGAATATTGGCATTTGGAAAATGGAAGTGTAAAGAACCATAATCACCCTTGATTTATGTAATCAAGCTAGTGATTACATCTGAAATTAGTACAGACTTAAACAATTCCAGTTGCTAACGCTCTTCTGGCTTCTTCCATTTCCCTGTGTAGTAGGGGAGGGGTGCCTGAAACTATCCTATGAATTACTAAGATAGGTTATTCTAGTGCCATAAACATTGTGACAACATAGCTCATATATGTAGCTAATCCTATGGGACACAATGGATCTTGGCCAGCAGGATCTTTGTCTACTTGGTAATTAGATGTCATTTTTACATCTAATTTCCCATGAGAAAAACAAGACAAAAGCTTTTGTATTTCCATTTCTGCATCTTTGAAGGCAGCCTTCAATAGGTTACACATGAAAAAAAACCCAAAAAACTTTTAAAGTAAAAGAATGTTTGGAAAGGACTTGCTTATGGAAAATAAGGCAAAAGTACATTTGTTTTCCATTTTTATTGGATAACAGCAATCATAAAATCTTAACTAATAACAGCAGTAACTAATCAAAATCTCCATTTGGAAATACGTCATGGCTCATTTTTGTCCCTACCAATATCTGAAGAATTTATGGAACTTATGGAATTATATATTGGATATACCCAGAAAATCCTTGGAAACTTTGCATTACAGGGATGTGTGGAGATGCATCTTGGCTATTTGCCAAATGACAGTCCTTATCTCTTTCTATGGGTAAAAAGATGGGCCCCACAGACTTCTGATAGTTTTCCTAGAGTGTGAAGGAAAAAATCTTGTCATTTCATCCCAAAAGATAAATTATGCAAGTTAAAATAAGGAAAGAAAATGGAAGCATACAATGTCTTGTAAAACTCTTTTGCCCAGTGGAAAGATTATGCGTGCTTACTATTTATTAAAGAGAAAGCACAGCTCTCAA
>NW_007735768.1:0-332 GCF_000696425.1 Galeopterus variegatus | reverse complement strand
GAAGAAATAACTCTGATGGGTTGATTTTTGTTTTTGGGAATTTTGAGCCAACATGAAAAAAGATTAATAGGGCCTAGAAAACAAAAGCAGGTAACCCCTGAATTATGGCCCCAAATTCCAAAATTGGGATAAGGAAGTGTAAAGAAACATGATCAGTCCTGTTTCTAGTTAAACATTGCCATTTTAACGGGTTTATTTCCACTCCTTCATTTACCCACCTAAAAGAACTAAAAATCTAATTAACTTGTTTTCTTTATTTTGTTTTTTTTTACTTTTCAAGAATGCCATATATTAAAGTAGCCATTCTTTTATCAAGGAATTGGAGGAGGTAT
>NW_007735767.1:53050-73669 GCF_000696425.1 Galeopterus variegatus | reverse complement strand
ATAGACATAAGTTTGGCCATGTAGGTCTTATTAAGAGAGGGTTATTTGCTGCAATGTAATATTTTTCAGCTTTAAATAATCCATTTATTGTGCTCAATGAACTCTGTGGTCAGACATTTAGCAAGGGCACAGCAACTCAGGTTTTGTTCACAATATCTGGAATCTCAGCAGGAAAACAAAATCTGGTGGTTGGGACTTTCTTTGGGGGCTTCAAACATATTCACTTGCAGAAGATGGAAACAAAATTATTCCAAATGTGAATGTCTAGTTGATACAAAACTTTATCGTGTAAGAAAACTACAAAATTTTCTGGGCTATTTTTCAAAACTTTTTTTTATAACTTTATACTTGAATTTGGGCTAAATAAATAATCTCCAGAAAATACCATCATATATACATATCTTTTAAAATTTTTATTAAATAAGAATGTGGATAGAAAAAAGAAGAGTTAAAAAAGGCATTTGAAGTTATTAACAACTGTGGCCACTATTTCTGTCTTTAACACACATGGCAGTGCTGGTCTGCTCAGTAATGACAGATAGTTTACAAGTGGATAATACAGCTTGGATACATTTAACTAGATTTTGAATAATGAACTTATTCAGAGTCCCTCCTTGCCATCTCATTGTCTTTCAGGCAAAAATACTATGCATGTACATAACACCAATTGATAGCTAGAAATGGAAAAATAAAATAAATCAGTTTAGATAAAGTGTAAATCATACACAAATTAGTATTACTAATAAATATAAGCCAGGTGATGGGATAGAGCTGCTGTGACAAGTAAAGAACCTTAATTATTTAAATGTAATTTTTCCACTTGTTTGCTCATTAACAGACATATATTGACTACCCGTTGTCTACAATGCATTTCACAGTTATTTTGAAGGATACCCAGATTGGTCAGTTCTGATGCTTGCCTCCAAACCCTTACATTCCGGGAATTAGCAATTCACAGTTACACATTATTAATATGTATGTGTTGGTATTTTCTTCATTTATATTGCATGGTGGCACTTTAAGAGCTAATAGTCAATATCTAACCCTTGTTCCTTCTCACCTAACTAGACTCTGCGTTTCTTCCACTGGACCTTATCTTAATAATCCCTTAGAAACTGCTAACTCGTTTGTGCCTTTGAAAGTTGAGCTATTTTTATGAGTTGTCTAAACTCACTGGAATCACACAGACAGAACACTTTGTTTTTGTTAGGAATGCCTGGTTCACAGATATGTAAAAGTATAACATGGGACATTCACAGATATGTAAAAGTATAACATTTTTTCCCAATCTGGAGTGCAAACCGGTAAGACACAATGTAAACACTACAGCCACCATCGCGGTATCACCTATCATATGTTGTTAGTTAATACACATCATCTCTAATTCTCACAGAAACTTTCTTCATGAGTATAGGCTTCCCCATTTTACAGATAAAGAAGGTAAAACTCAGAGGATTTAAATTTTTAAAGAGCACCTATGTAGCATAAAGTGAAACTAGAATTTGAAATTGACTCGTTGAAAAGAAAAACTATTCTCACTGTAGTCTACCACATTTTCATATCATGGTGTGGTTGTGAGAGTGCACTTATCTACACAACGATCTGTGTGCTTGCTGATCCACTAGTATGCTATTATGTTATTATGCCGAACAATCGCCTGTGTTGAAAAAACAGGATATGCTTTCAGGTGTTGCTATTTCTTTATATGCTTTCAAGTGTTGCTATCTCTTCGTTTATTTGATGAGCAGGGGTGTGAGGTTACTTAGGAGCTTTGGCTTTCAGGGTTGTTCGCTGATGATAAGCAGTACTTCCACAAGATGATGCAATAAAACAAGCCTTGGAGGAAGTGACGCTCAGAAGAATTAAGAACCAGTAGGTTCTGGAAGTCATACTTTTCACTTAGGACAAGAAAAACTGGAAATTAGTCTTCATTGTGCCTCTTTATAGATGACATGTTTGCTCCATGTTGTTTATAAAATGAAGTCTACACATGATTTAGAAAAAAAAATGGTTTATTTTTCATAATGCATTACAGGGTATAAAAAATATTTTCCAATGCATGGTCACCTGATTCTCACACGCTGTAAGGTGGAAAGAAGGTGCTATATTACATATTATTACAGATAAGGAAACACAACCTGTGGAGTTAATATAGGCAAGTATCAATTTCTTTCAGTGAAACATACTATGTTGAATATTCATGAGGTTGTATTGCACATTAGTGAAGGTTGCTGGTTGACTCCATGTATAGTCAGCTTGGTTTCAAAGCAGGATTCATCACTCTTTATGGTGTAAGCTTAGAAAAGTTACTAAAACTCTTCAGTTTCTTCATCTGTACACAATGATTAACAACAACAACAATAGCAATAATTATTATTATTCATAGAATTGCTAAGATAACCAAGGAAAAATTTACATGTAAAACACTCAGAATACTGTTTAGCGTGTGACCCTCAATACATTTACTAGTTAGTCAATTGTAATCTTGAAACAATAAAATAGAAAATAAATACAAAAGAAAGACAAATATTCCTGGATATCTAACAATCCATCAGTTACTCTTTTTAATGTCTCATTTCTGTATTGTTTTGATTTCCTCTACTATATTCTACTCTCATTCAATTTAGTAAACATACCCCTGTCAGAGGATTCTACTTAAAGCACAACTCTTAAAGCATACTTGGCTAAGAGACATTAAAATATTCTCCTTTAAATTAAAATAAATTCCTTTGGATGGTATTCCATGCACTCAGAAATCATGATGTAAAGTCCAACCTACTCTTCCAACTCTATTTATTATTACTCCTCCTGCCTACTCCTAGGCTTCAGTCAACTCAAATAAATGATCATCCAAGACTACACCTGCTCTGCCTATTCTAGGTGGAAATTTCTCCCCACACCACGGTTTTCATCCTTTAAGACCTGGTTAGAAGGTCAACTATTCATAAAGCCTCTCTTGATCCTCTTAAGAAGATACTTTTATCCCCATATTTCTGTTACTAACTTGATTATAAAACATCATCTGTATTGTATTCTCTTGAAAGTTGAATATCTTGTATCTTCCATAGGAGATGATGGAGAAAGTAACAAGAGATGTGTAATCAGCTTTTCAAGGTGGTCAACACAGCAGATAGTTTGGGGCTTAATTTTTCTTATACAGCCCCTCTAAGCACCTATCCTTCTATAAGCCTCTATAATTGCATTCCCTACTAGATTGCCTTCTTTATTTTTATCCCCAAAGTACTTAGGAATAAGCTCGGTTTGATTGCACAGGCTCAAAAAAAGCTGGATATACTGATATCAAACTTAACTCATGGGAAAGTGAATAAAGAATACACGTTTTATGATGTGACATAAAAGGAATGTTTTATTTTAAATAATTTATACAATTTGTTTTCTGGTCACTTTAAAATTTTGTGCCAGTACCTGTGACTATTAAGATAGGGCACAGAAACAATTTTTCAATAAACAAACCACTGTAAAAGAGCATGCCTCAGAGGTTGAAGAGGTGACAGACGCTGGGGACAAAGAAGAACATGTTGACTGCACAATTACTATGAATATAGAGGAGCAGCTTAACTATATTATCATATTGGTTCAGGAATAAGGATCTTCTGGAAACCATTCCATGTAAATGACAGATGTCTGAAGGGGGTTGAGTTTATTTTTCCCAACTCTGAGGAATTAAAGGCATATCAAGAAAGCAATTGCCTCTTTAATAACACACAAGAAAGTACAGAACTGGAGGATACAAGAAACATAATAAATTGTTATGTGTCTGACAGTCACCTGTATTTGTTAATTTTATTACCCTGTCTGTTGCCTCTTTAATAACACACAAGAAAGTACAGAACTGGAGGATACAAGAAACATAATAAATTTTTATGTGTCTGACAGTCACCTGTATTTGTTAATTTTATTACCCTGTCTGATTTATTTGAATGATATAATTCGATTAAAGAAATTTGTAGGACGATTTAAACTAATTCATTAATAAAATGAACGAGGATAATTCTAAATTAATAAAGTGCCTTAGATTTATAGAGCAAGATTATTTATAAAAACACGTCTCTTGCTATTTTAACATTATATTTTTATTTTGCTACTTTTTTCAGCGTTTAAAAGGGGCATGGGAATCCTAAATGGATCAGACATTAACGATTAACTCGAGTCCTATATCGTTTATTCTGTTACCTGTTTAACAATTTCTTGGCTGGATCCTTTATGGCAGAATGTGAGACATAGAAATAAGCCAATGGAGGAGAGAATGACAGGGAAACACAACACAGAAACTAACTCACTCCAGTACAGATGGATGAAACCAAAACTCTTCTCAAATTATATTCATTTAGGATTCAGATAATTTTTAATATTTTATCTATTTAACCCCCCTTCAGCGTTGGAATTTCACATGACTCATTTGTACCATTGAAATATACAAACACCATGATAAGATGCTATTATTTATTTCACTGCCAAAACATCAACAAATTATTTGCCATCACTTTAACAAATGTAGTGGGAGCCAGGATCTTCTTTTCCAATTTGTTATGATAGTCTGAGATCAAGGAAAACCCATTCATGGAATATTTTTTAAAAGCCATAAAGCTTGAGAAAATTCCAAATTCCTAAGGGAAAAAATATGGAAAAAGCTGATGCAGTAGCTTAAGTGAATATTCAGGTAATGTCGAAGACCTAACTTTGTTACACACTGAGAATTATAGCTTATGGAGTCAGTTAGACCCACTGAAATATTTTTAATAAAAAAAAATAACATGAAACAGAAGAGCCAGCATCTCTACAATATGAGTTGTTCTTTGGAAGCCCAAAGACACAGATCTACGATTATGTTTATAGCCACATTTTAATTATTTAATCAAATCAAAGTTAGTTATGGCAAATCAAACATCATATATGTCTATTTTGCAACATGATGCATAAAATTGACATGTGTATAAAAACAAGTACAAAAAATAAGATTTCCAATTCAGCACACCAAGCTAAAATTAGGCAACTAAAATGCACTTAGACAGAAATACAAAGCTTAATTCAGGGCTTCACAGGTTTTGCATGTAATTATGAAATGCCATCAAGGTTCTGAATAGTGAATTCAAACACAGAAAATTAAAATTAAAAAATAGCTTTATCAAATTAACACCATGTAACTTGGTACATTATTTCAATATGTCTTACTTAATTAATAAAGCACTTGTGTTAATAATATTTGAATTCACTTTATCAAAAAATATATATTAAAATAACTTGACTTAAAAGTCTTGAATCATCTCATTCTTTACTGACATGTGTCACCCCCTTTTGAATGCAGGCCAAATGTCGATATTCAGGTGATAAGGTCTGACATACCATTAAATAAGAGATTTTAATATGTTGATAGGTTTCAATACTGGCTTTTAAATAGGTACCTCCAGAGACCTCCAAAGAACATCTCCCACCTATGCTGAACCCTTCAGTTCCAAGATCCAGCATTTAGTTATTGCTAGAGACAGTAGGATGCCCCTAGAACACTGTCCAGCATGATCATTATCTTCTTTTTTTTGATTATTCAGTACATATATGTTGTTAAATAATTTTAGTATTATCGCTGAGAAGGCCTATTCTTCATTTGAAATGTTTTTTGTTTTTCCATTAAGATGGTGTATATTAAGTATATGTAAGCAGCTATCCATCCTTATCATTATACTTAGTTTAGTTTGGTGTTAAAAAAAAAAAAAAAAAGAAAGTACCCATTAGTAAATTACTGGTGCAAAAATCTCTCAACAGAGAATTAGCAGATGAGCATTCTGTAAACTTAGGAAGAACTGGAGGGAACAGACGTCCTGTAGGCAGCTACAAGACAAACGAATGGTAAATTGTTTACCTAGTTTATTTTCCTGACTTTTTTGCTTTTATAAATAAAAAGTCTTGACATGTATATCATACTTTCTGAGATTATTCATTCAAAGTGAAAGGAGTCCTACGAAGATTTCTAAATAGGGAAAGCAATATAGAAGATGGCTAATCATTTCAAAAAGATAATCTTTGATGCATTGACTTTGAATTAAAGGACATAAAAGTAAGCATGATAATAAATAAATCAGTCAAGCCAAATAAAAAGGTAAATTTTATCACAAGCAATATATACAAAAATATGTAGCATAACAATGAAAAATAAACTTTATTTATTATGTTTAATACATTTTTTTCTGTTCACCAATTTACGAAATTCATAGAAGTAATTGTTTTTTGTAGAGTGACATCCAAAAATATGTAGCATAACAATGAAAAATAAACTTTATTTATTATGTTTAATACATTTTTTTTCTGTTCACCAATTTACGAAATTCATAGAAGTAATTGTTTTTTGTAGAGTGACATCTTCTCAATATAAAGTATTTAGAATTGCTATGATAATTTTTTCTATTATAAAAATGTATTTTATTTTCCATTTACTTGTTTTTTCTTAACATATATGAAATTGAATTCCTAAGAGAGATGTATGACAGTAATTAATCTATGTAGTTTGTAAAGCCTGCTTGAGTTGCAAGGTCTGAATTGTAGTAGACCAGATCGCTTTGCTATTTGAAGAACAGAATTTTTTTAACCTGTAGAATTCAGTACTTTTGAAAATGGTGGTAAACAGCTTCTGCTTTTTTAGTAATTCTGCTTTATAAAATTTATTTTCTAAGAATACACATTCATATTCTAAAAAGTACCCACTCACTAAATCAAACTTTATAGTGTATATGCAAGTCAACAGCAATTAGATATATTATAGGATTTTACTTTATTTGTATGAAACACATAATAATCACTAAGCCTTCTGGTGTCACATGTGCGCCTGAGTATAAGAATAATTCAGAATGGTGTAATTTAGGTCATAAAACGGCTTGTGATTTTAAAGCATTAAAAAGACTTTCCTATTCTAAAAGGAGAACATATTCCATAAAATTTTAGAAAGTAAATATTTGGGGAAGTAAACCTCAATACTAAAGAACATCCTGTCCTCTAAAAGGTGGAAAGAGTTGATATAAAGTGTGTACTTCTGTAGGTCAGTTTTTTATCACTCTAAAGAAGAAAACATTTCTCTTAACTCAAGTTAGGAAATTATTATACATTTTATATATCTTTATATAAAAAGTTACAAGTAGCAAGCATATGACATAAAGAAATGGAAGAGTAACAGCAGTTTTGAAGAATGCATGCTTTTTACAATGTGTTTAATAAAAAGGATATTTTCCCAACTCAAATATCCGGTACTGACATGCAGGGTATTTTCTCACACTGTCAATTCAGTCATATGTCTAAGTGCTTAATCAAAACATTTCTATTGTAGGGTATGAACAGTAAAATACCTGATTTCAAAAACTATTTCTGAAACTGGGTATCTTCCTTTGATATAAAACTAAGAGGAAATTGGGGGTACATAGGAAAGACCAAAAACTGAGATTTTTCTTATTGCCATCTGATAATTTTACTTGTTACTTTTTGCTGCATTTAATCATAATAAAACAATAGGTGTTCATAGTCCATAAAACCTCTAGCTGATGTTTCCATGATCCACATTTCCACTTTTCAGTGTAGCATGTTCAAAATCACTCAGGAACGCACTATTCTCAAGCAGTCTATATAATGAAAACAATGTACATGTAACACAAGGTCCATCCAAATTTGTGTTTTTTCACATATCACACAGTATACAATTATATAACAAAGACATAAAACAACATAGAAACAAAAGTGAAACTGACAGTAAAAATAAAGTCAGGATAGTCTTAATCAGGAACTAATTTCTTCTTCAAGTTTCCAGTAAATCTCAAAATGTATTTAAAAACTAAGGAGCACTTGGTGGCCAGCAACCAAATTACGAAATGAACATATCATTGTGCAGCAGGGATGTCTTGCCGAAGGAATAACAAATGTCTGTAATTCTTAAGTTTGGATAAAGGCAGTGGAATGAATTTAGAAATATGTCCACTTTTCACAATTCACTATAGAATTTTCTTTTCACAGTCCCCATGTTTGTATAAATAGTTCTTCTCTGAAAATAAAACACAGGTAAAACATTTTCTCCCAATGAAAAATGCATACAAATACACCAATTTATTAAGGTACTATAGAGCATTAAAACGCATTCACCTAATTCAAGAATAATTGATAGGCTTGAAGAACTTTGAAGAGATTAGCTGTCAAGCAAATTTAATTGGAAACAAATTAGGCTAATATAGACAGACTATCAAGTACAAAAAGTAAAACGATTGTAATATCTCATGACAAAATAGATGTACACATACAAAGCTGGTGTTAATGGAAACTTTTATATTACCAAGCCTTCAAATTTTATAGCATAAAATTTGATATGACATGATACATTTAAATTTGATGAGATAAGCTACATATTCATGCAAAAATAAGAGTGCATAAATTATACAAGTACTTCCAAATACTTTTTGAGTAGAATGTTGCCAAATGAGTATGAGTAATTACCAGTTTTGCGTATTAACTTCAGTTATATTAAGACTGAATATTCTATTTTTTTAATTTCAAAAAATCATGGATTTCCTCTGATATTTATTTGAAAGGATCTTTACCTTAAAATATGTAAAACTTGCTTCTTAGTTTGACATATTTTTAAATAACATTCTAGTACAAGGCTTGATGGTAAGAATATTAATGTTTATTTTAAAGATATGTAACCTAAGGGCCGGCCCGGTGGCGCACTGGAGAGTGCGCCACTTAGGAGTGCGGTGGCGCTCCCACCCAGGGTTCGGATCCCATGTGGAGACCGGTTCCCGCTCACTGGCTGAGCGTGGTGCGTGCGCAACACCGAGGGTTGCGATCCCATTGCCAGTCAGTAAAAAAAGACAAAAAGGAAAAAAAAAAAAGATATGTAACCTAAGAATCATCCATCCATTAGCACTGAATCTATTATATTTCTGATTATGAAATGTCATGAAACACATCTCAAGAAATAATGAATAAATAACACATTCCCTTAAAAAAAGCTACAAGACAATTGTAACAAAACAAAACAAAACAAAATACAACAAAGTGGGAGAAGGAACTAGGGGCATTTGCTTACCTTGAATTTTCTTTTTAGACCCTAGTTGTGTTGTATTCAGATTCATGTTTGCTTAGAGACCCAATGAGGCAGAACCTGGAATGTTATGGCTATTTCATTCAATAAAGTAATATTTGCACAAAAATACATATATGCACACAAATGTTTAATTAAAATTTTTCTAAAATTCATAAAATAGATTTTTCCTATTAGCATGCAAGCCATATTAAATCAACTAAAAATATTTTAGGTTTGAGAACATAAGATGAATGAAGAAAGAATGTAAATTTATAAAATAAACTAAGTGCTAGTAAACATGCAAAACAAAGCATAAGTAAACTGAATTTTGAAATTTGAAATATTTTTCTAAAATTAAATTTTCTTTCCTCAAAACTTTCACTCATTTTAGGGCTAATAATACAACACAGATAATAATGTATTTATATTAAAAAGAAAGTAAATGTTTCTACTAATTTTAGCTATATTTAAATATAAATGTTTAGTATTTTAGCATGCCATGCTATCATATGCAATTTGTAATATAAGCATTATGTAATATGTGGAAGAAAAGTATTCTCATTTTCATACCAAAAATAAATACATTATATTGTAAAATATATTATTTTTGCATTAAAATTATTCAACGAGATGGGGTAGCCATGTTGGTAAGGCAGTTGTTTCCAAATATCATCTCATATCTTAAAATATATATATTAATAGGAGAAACATTCATGACCATGTGGAGGCAATTTAGTAAAATAAATCTCTATTATAAATTGAAAGTCATATTTTTTATAGAAATAAATATTTGCATATGTATAGAAATAAATGAAATATCTTTGGTCTGTGTGTGCATGTGGGTTCACACATATACATATTATGAACATATATGGGATTTAGGAAGTGTATGGATAGCACTGAAAAGGGAAAAGGAGAGAAAACGAGTTGAAACACTATGGTTTAAATCATTAAATAAAGGGACATTGAAATATGAAAACCAAATAGAACACAATGCTTTGGAAGAATTTCAGTCCTCAGGTTATAGTTGTCATCAAAAAATCTATAGATACTGACCGCTGGACGGCTTTATCGTGTCTGGACAGCCTGTGACTTGTGGTTGGCACCTCCTCGATTTCATCAATGTCACAGGCATCTGCAGCATCTTGCGAGTAGCTGTGTTTCATGACAAGGATATTTCTTCTGTTCACGGGTGGGATGAGGGGTTTGACGGGTGGTGCGGGCATTTCCGTCAAGATAGAAGCATCTCTTGTGCTGAGGTTACTGCGGCTGCCTTTAGTGCTGGACAGTTGTGATCCACAGTGATGGTCGTGAATGCATTTGGAAGATGACCTCCGCAGTTTATGGAAATTTTCAAAGTCATCTGCCACATCTGCAAAGTCAGCTGTAGCTCCTGTCCCTCTGAGAGTGCATAACTCGTAATGAGGAGGTTCGAACACCTCCTGGAACACTGTCTGATCAAAGTCTGATTTCCTTTGGACATATTTTTTACGAGGCTGTTTGATCTGTACAATGACAGAAATGATAATAAGGATGATCACAATGCAGGAAGTCACGCCAATGACAGTCCCACTGGTGTTGGTCAGCTGGTCCAGCAGGCTGGTTTTCCTCTTTTCTACAGGTTGGAGAGAGTAAAAACAACAAACAAACACAACAAGAAACAACCCACGACATGTTAATATTGTCATCAAAACACATACTGAGAACTTTAAAACAAAATAGGCTGAGCACAAAATTTATACAGGCTAATGAAAGCATAAGAAAGTATTTTAAAATAAACAAAGGGTCTCATTTCTCACAAGGGCTTTATATTATAGCCTTAAAAATAATCCAGCATTTTTTTTTTTTCCTTTTTGTCTTTTTTACTGACCGGTAACGGGATCACAACCTTCGGTGTCGCGCCCTACCGGGGACCGGCAACGGGATCGCAACCCTCGGTGTTGCGCCCACACCACACTCAGCCAGTGAGCAGGAACCGGTCTCCACATGGGATTCGAACCCTCAGCGGGAGCGCCACCGCGCTCCCAAGCGGCGCACTTCTCCAGTGCGCCACCAGCCGGCCCAATCCAGCATTTCTGATACACACACGCACACACCCACACACATTCATCTGCATATATATATACACACACTTACATGTATGTTTGAAAAATTTGTATAATATGTTTAGCATGACATTTAGTAATGTACTGGTAATTTTATAAACAATTAATTCTGTTTTTCTTATAGTTACAAGAAAACCTCTAAACTCCACCACTGAGACCATGAACATATTGGTACTATTCTATTCTTGACATAGGAAACTGAATTCAAAGTAACAACAATGTTCTGATACTGAAAGTTTATTCAGTTCAACTTGAATACAGGCATTTTTGGAACGGTGGCATGAAGGCCTGCATGGACTCTTTCCAAAAGGAAATAACCATAACTGGTAAAAATTATTTTTAAAAACTCAACCATTTCAAGTCTGGCTTAATAAAACTCTAGAAATTGTCCTAATGGTGTACAGAAAAGAGAGAGTCATTTGCTTAAACAAATCTACTATATTTCTTTAGAAACAGTGAGAGTCTATGGCATTTGAGCTATGACTTGCTTCCTCTAACCTCAACTCATTCAGATGGAAGCTCTACTCAGAGAGGTTACAGATGAGAACACAGGGCTTCCCCTCCTTACAGCTCCCAGTCAAGGGCTACAGTGTCTTTCCAGAAGAAGTAAGCCACCAGCATTTCTCAAAACCTCCTTCCCCCTGGTCCATATTGTAGATGCTCTATTCCAGGTCAGATTGGCTGACATGTCTGGGACTCTCTTCCTCCTCAGAGTCCCCACTTGTAGAGCAGAAGCTCAATATCAGGTGTACCTGGTTAAGAATGCTGGGCCCTAATTATGCTTAACCCAGCTCGCTGATATAGAAAAACAGTCTGGAGAGGCAACCTAAGAAGACCCTCAACTAGTAGCCTGTTCACAAAGCACTGGTATCACTCCAAAAGAATTGGGGCACTGTTCCTGCTCCCATCCAGAGCAATGGTGTAGAAGTTTTGCCAAAGAAGAAAATCAGGCCACAAGAACAAGGTTAGTTTATTTGGAACAGAGTGAAGAGAAGCTCAAGCCTAAGAATAATTTCAAACACTACTCTCAAGAGAGTAGGCTGTTGGTGCCTTAATAGCAACAAGTGAAACCTTAGAACGGCTGGAAGCCTAACAGAACAAGCCAGGAAAACAACAGTTAACAAGGGCCTCCTGGGTTGTAACAACTCACAAATCCTGGCATAAATGGCCACCCCTGAAATTAATTGAATTTAATTAGGTCAGATTGTGACATGATTTATGATCCTGGGCATTTTCAAAAACAGTAGAACAGTCAATTGGCAATAGTGGAAGCTAACAACTAGGTGTGATACCGACAGAGGTAGACAGTTAAACGTAGAGAACGGGGAAAGTGACACTCAATGAGAGCCCTGCTAAAACCTTGGCCATCCAAGGGTGATGTGAACATGCTCAAGGGTGTGGTCCATGGTGCCTCACCAGAGACTTCACGGAAATAGTCCAGCCAGGTCTGCATTTATAAACAAACAGGAAAACTACAAGAAGCTCTGGGGAGAAGATCCAGAGTAGCCATAATATATTATCTAACATATCCGGTTTTCAACAACATATTATGAGGCATGTATTATGAATCAGGACAGTGCAATTTATACATAGAAAAATATGCAGGCAAAGGAAAGACCTATGAGAGGCTCAGATATCAGACATACCAGGCAAAGATTTTTAAAGCAGCTATAATCAATATGTTTAAGGAACTAAAGCAAACTGTGCTCAAAGAAGTTAAAGAAAATGAGGACAATGTCTCATCAAATAGAGAATATCAATAAAGAAATAGAAATTATAAAAAAGAGAGAAATGAAAAGCCTAGAGTTCAATAGTGCAACCACTGAAAAAAAATTTTCTTAGAGTGACTCTACAGTACATTTCAGCTGGAAGAAGGAAGTATTAGCAAACCTGAAGATAGAGGAATGAAAATTATGCTTTCTAAAGAAGAGTGAGAAAAAAGAAAGCAGAAAATAAACATAACCTCAGAAAAATGTGACAAGCCATAAAGAACATCAACAGAATGTATAGGAGTCGAAAAAGGAAGGGAGAGGGAGAAAATGACAGGAAAAATATTCAATAAGATAGAGACTAAAAACTTCCCAAACTTGATGAGAAACTCGCATATAAGTTCAACAAACTCCAAGTAGAATAAATGCAAAGAGCTTCACAAATGTTAAAAATGTTAAAAAATCAAAGATGGGCCGAGAGAAAATCTTGAAAACAGCATTGAAGAAAACAACACATCACATAGAAAGGAGCATCAAACAGATTATCACATGATTTATCATCAACGGAGGGTAGAAGGCATCAACAGAATAAAACAGAAAGCAATAACAAAAAACGCTAGCAACCAAAAACATGATATCCAGCAAAATGACATTTACAAATAAAATGAAGACATTGCCAGATAAATAAAAGTGAAGCAATTTCAATGCTTAAAGAGCTTCCTTAAAAAATGCATATATTATTATTATTAATAATAATATAATAATAATAATGATAAATATATTTCTCAAAGGGAGATCTTTGACTTGAAAACAAATTACCAGACAGTAACCAGTAACACAAATCCACATGAAAATATTAAATAGACAATAATTTAAACAGGGAAACAAATATAGTCAATAAAGGCAATTGTGTAAATAATGATGGACAAGATACTTGCATATTTCTTCTGCATTTTTCACTTTAAAAAAACATTATATGTGTATAAATGTATTGATGGGCCTATGACTTATAGAAATGTAATATATCTGGGGACAACAGTACAAACAAGATGGGTATGAGCAAAACTGTTATTGCATTGAGTAAATGACATGAGAGGGTAATGCAAATCTACAAAAACCAATGAAGAAAACCAAAAATGGTAGATGAGAAGGGTTGTGTAACAAACTAGACTAATATATGCTTGCTGTCCTGTTGTCTCTAAATTTCTTTAAAAGACATAAATTTATATAAAGTAATAATCATTGCAATGTATTGTGGGGTTTATATCACATATAGGTGTAATATGTACAAAAATAATAGAAAGAGGAAGAGGGAATAGAGCTATATAGGAATACTATTTTTATGTCTTGCTAGAATTAAGTTAGTACAAATCAGAAATATATTCTGAGAAGTTAAGCTGTATATTGAAAGCCCTAAAGCAACCACTAAGAAAGTAATTTAAAAATACAATGTGAAACCACTAAAAGAATTAAAATGTTACACTGTAATATATTCACTTAATGAAGAGATCAATAAAGGCAGAAAAGGAAAAAAATACATGAGACATAGAAAATAAAAAGTGTAATGATAGATGTTATCCAACTATATCAAATAACACTATTAAGTGTGAGTAGATGAAACAACCCGATGAAAATGCAGAAATTGTCACACTGGAGGAAAAGAATCAAACTGTACACTGCCTGCAGAAGAAACACTTTATATTCAGATACTGATAGACTGAAAGTAAAAGGATGGGGAAAAAATCATAAAAAACACAAGCATTAAAAAGGCAGAAATTGTCACACTGGAGGAAAAGAATCAAACTGTACACTGCCTGCAGAAGAAACACTTCATATTCAGATACTGATAGACTGAAAGTAAAAGGATGGGGAAAAAATCATAAAAAACACAAGCATTAAAAAGCTAGAGAGGCCATACTAATATCAGAAAAATATAAGACAAATATGGTACTAAATATTAGATGATAATTTTATAGTGATATAAAAATCAATTAATAAGGAAGATATAATGATTATAAACATAAATCGGCCTAACAACCAAGCTCAAAAATACATAAAACAAAAGACAGAATTGAAGATAGAAGCAATTAAATATCTGCTTTCAATAATAGATGAAACATGACAGAAAATGGAAAGGAAAATAGAAGACTTGAACAATGCTATAAACCTACTAGACATAAGAAACATCTAGAGAACAATCCACCCAATGAAGCAAAAACATTTTTTCAAGGGCACATAACACTGTTTTTAGGCTACAGCCATGCTTTGCCATAAACTAACCCCAATACATTAGAAATGACTGAAATTATAAAAAGTATCTTCTCCTATCACAGGAGGCTGAATTAAAAATCAAAAGAATTGTTTTGCTTTCTGAAGAAAATAAACATGGGCTTTTATAATGCACATCCAGTAACATTTTCTTGATTGCCTGCACATGTCAAATATTTCTTACACACAAGGAAAAAATCCACTCTGGACAAAGATGCTAGTGACTACTAATCACTAACAGTGCTCGATTAAGATGGTTCAGAAAGTACTTAATTTTCTATCTATTCAGAAGTGGTTCCTTGGACATAAAAGTGATCACCACGACCACCCCACTATCATAACAGTTAATACTGAAACTGACTTTAATACTGACTATACAAAACAGTGGCGACTGTAGCACTGCTTCTTTGCTTTTATCCTTGGTTGGCATTTAAATAGATAATAAATATTGGACTGTAAGCATGAAAGAATTATTTTCCTATTTAACTTCTTTTCCAAATTCTGTAATATTGAATCTGAATGAAAGGGTTTATGTGGCATTTTCAACTACACTAACACACGCAACATTCATAACCCAGCCAAGGATCTCTATTACATAAACAGATTTTTGTGTATAGACTACAGAAGAGGGTAGTGACATTGGGAACTATCTTTATTGGAAAGGAGGAAAAGCATTTTGGTAGTCAAATTGAAGTGGAGTTAAGCACCTGGAAATACTAGAAGCACACATGCTCCTTCAATATATTGCATCTCTATGTGCCCAAAGTCCAATGAAGACAAATTGGAATAAATGAGAGGTATGGCCACAGATTAAGGGGTATCAGCTATAACAGGAAAGTAATGCACTCCACTAAAAGCTCCAATTTACTTTCCATGGCTCTGCAACCTCTAATAAGGAGATGTCTTTAGTGAGTATTCAAGTGTTAAGGTTATTCCACTGTGCAATAATGAATGNGACATTGGGAACTATCTTTATTGGAAAGGAGGAAAAGCATTTTGGTAGTCAAATTGAAGTGGAGTTAAGCACCTGGAAATACTAGAAGCACACATGCTCCTTCAATATATTGCATCTCTATGTGCCCAAAGTCCAATGAAGACAAATTGGAATAAATGAGAGGTATGGCCACAGATTAAGGGGTATCAGCTATAACAGGAAAGTAATGCACTCCACTAAAAGCTCCAATTTACTTTCCATGGCTCTGCAACCTCTAATAAGGAGATGTCTTTAGTGAGTATTCAAGTGTTAAGGTTATTCCACTGTGCAATAATGAATGAGGAAACCTCTGGACACAGCAAAGAAAAATGCCTACAAATCTATTTTATGACATAACAGAGTTCATAAAAGCCACTCTATACTCTATTTTTAAGATTTTCTGATGCAAATAAACTTTACTCCCTTTCCACAGGCAGGAGATTTTGCAAATTTCAAGGACTAATTATTACCTTTACAATGATTTTCATCCCAAGGATACACACAGTTCTGGAGTCCATTGCAGACCAACGTATTGTTAATACACATGTTACTATGGCAGAAGAAAGTATTGCCTTCACAAGGAGCTACAAACAAGAACAAGACAAACAATGTTATAATGGATGCTCAATAGTAAATAGCTCATACTACAAATCTAAAAACAAAGAGAAGATTAGAATAATAATTTGCCATCGAATTGAGATAAATGATCTGTCATGCGATTCCCAGGAATCATTACCATCATTGATGCAGTGGTAATTATTTCTTATGCTACTAACAGAGCTAGAATTCCTCTAAAGAGAATCAGCATATAAGAATGGCATGAATTATGAGGAACATTATCCACATGAGGATTTTTTTTTGTTTTTCATTTTTATTTTTTTAAAGTTGGTTCATTCATTTAGCAAAACTTAAGGGTCTACTGCATGCATAAATTATGTTTTACACTGAAATTTTGTATGTATGAATTTGGTTTTACTACAAAAAACACTTAATTGAAATATTGAGATAATTTTGAAAAATATATGCTTACCACATACTAATGAAGAAAATATATACTAAATCAAACCCTATAACATCACTTAAGCATATTACAAAACAAAGAATGTCACGGAAATCCAGAAGCGGAGAAAATTATTCCTGAGCAACATAAGAAAAATATATATTATGCTCATCCACAATTAATATATATGTGTTGATGTAATTAGCCTACTCTGCATGCATTTCACACATTCTGGTAACTTATTGTTCAATAATCAAGATTTCCAGATTACAAGGCACATTCAGGGAACAGGCAGGTAAAAATAAGGATTCCAAAGAGGTATGAATTTTGGCTAGATAATTATGAGAAAATATGAGGAGTTTAACAAGCAACATAAGCTGCCAGATATAATTTCTTAGGAAAAATGCATTTCTTTCATTATTAGAGTAACAGCATGTTTAAAACAATTAGTCTATATAGTATTATGTCACTGTGTTTTATAGTTTACAGAAAGTCCTTTAAGCTAACTTGTTTTTACCTTTGTATTCACCCCACATGTCTCATAAAATGTAATTTTAGTGTTTATATTTTGTATAATATTTCTGCCACCCTGTTAAGGCTAGGCACCTAGAAGAACTCATATTACATACAAAACACATAATTTAAAGTTATTGGTTAATCAGTCAATAAAGATTTATTGATGATATATATTATTTAAACACTGCAGTCATGTTATATAATTTTTTCACTTTCAAAACTATATATTGTGGCTGGCCCAGTGGCGCACTGCTACAGTGCACCGCTTGGGAGCGCGGTGGCCCTCCCGCCGAGGGTTCGGATCCCACATACAGACCGGTTCCCGCTCACTGGCTGAGCGAGGTGCGGGTGCAGCGCCAAGGGTTGCGATCCATTGCCGGACACGAAAAAAAAAAAAGGACAAAAAAAGGAAAAAAAAAACTATATATTGTGTATATTTTAGAAAGTTGGCTTCTTTATCGCATTTGCTATATCAATAAAAATTGTCAGAAAAATACATTGCATGAGACAACTTAGTACATTTTAGCACTCCTAGAGAAATCCATATTAAAAAACCAAACCAAAACAAAACAAAAAACCTGTACATCCTGAAAATCAAAAGCAAGGCCAAGATCCAGCCAACTCAAGCCAAGCGATTTCTCCTGGCTCTCTGCGCCCCTCCCCTTTCACCGATAAATAGAGTTTCTTCTTCCCTCTCTTCATTTTGAATTTAATTACCTTGCTAAAGAGTAAAAAAACATGTAATTCTGAAAATACAATTAAAGAATAGAAAATAGACGGTAGTTATTTTGAAAGTTATCACACTTAACACCATATTGGGCTAATGATTTATTAATCACTTTATAAACCTTTTATAATGTAAAATTTAAAAGCCCATTGTATTATTGCAAAAAATCTGCTTTTTAGAGAGGAGCTAAATTTGAATTTCTGTAGTCAACCATAATGTTTTTTGCGGAACTAAAACAGTCTATTGAGCATATAATAAATGTTGTGAAAATGTGTACACAGAATATAAAGGAGTTTTCTGCAAAAAGATTAGAATGGCTGTAAAATACTTTTGTAAAAATGTAAAAAATGCTTAATTACCTAACGAATTGCAGTGGTTTTGAATGTACAGTTATCCAATAAGTAAAGAATGGCTTTAAAAAAGCATAAATGTTTACTGTCCCTCCACAATGAATTGGAAAATTATTATAATTATTCTTAAATAGGATACGTTAGTTTTAAAATTTTAAATATATAAATAAAGGTAGCATTGCATTCTGTAACTGTGTGAAGTTGTATTCCCTGAACTTTGTACTTCACAGCCTTTGAAACTGTAAGCAATAAATTTTGTTTCTTACAAATTACCCAGTTCTGTGCATTTTGTTATAAACAACAGAAATGGACTAATTCAGCAAATTGGTACCAGAGAAGTGGGGTGCCCAAAAGTATTATGGGATGTGGAACTTAAAGGTGCTGATAGAAAAACTTTCTAAGCAGTAAAACATTCAAGAAGCTGCATGGCTACTTCCAACAACCTGTGCTAAGTTATGGCAGAAAAAACATGACATAAAGACAGAATGTATAATTTAAAAAGATGCAAAGCATAAAGATTTGGAAAATTTGCAGCCTGGCCATATGGTTGAGAAGCAGAGAGGATTTAAAGGAGAAAAATGCAATGGCACTAAGAAGATTAGTATAAAAGAAAGGAATTATCAAGAAAAGAAGGGAATGGCCCCAAAGGCATTGCAGAAGCCTATGGGGCCAACCTTTCTATTATAGAACAAGAGGCCTGGGGAGACAGAATGGTCTCGGGGAATAGGTCTAAGGTGTCCTCTATGGGCTCGCTGCCAAAGGCTACCTTGGAAAGTTGGTATCCTCACCAACACCTTGGCTGCTCTGGCTGCTCCAGTTGTGGCTAAATTGGCTTCAGGTGTGGTTGGACCTGCAGATTTGGGAAATAGAAGCCTGAAGCTGTGGCATCATCTACATGGTGTTAGGTCTGCAGGCTCACAGAATGACAGAGCTGTGGATGCTTGAGAGCCTTCACCCTGATTTCAAAGGATGTGTGGAAAAGCCTAGGGGCCCAGGAAATAATCTCTTGCAGTGGCGAATTCACTGCATAGATCCTTCACTAGAGCAATGCTGAGTGGAAATGTGGGGTCAGAGTTTCAGCAGAAAAACCCCAACAGCACCATGCCTACTGGAGCTGTGAGAGAAGAACCACCATGGAGACCCCGGATGTGTGGAGCTACCAGAGCACAATGCCAGCCTGGGAGAGCTAAAGCATCACCTGAGACCAGGAAAGCCATAGAAGCAGAGCTGCCCAAGTCCTGGGGACCCAACCTGCACACCAGCATGCAGAGGACATAGAACACGGATTCAAGGTACATGATTCACCAGCTTTAAGATTTAATGCCTTCCCTGAAGATTTCAGACTTGTCTGCCGGACTTGTTACCACTTTCTTTTGGCCTATTTCTCCCTTTTTGAATGAAAATATGTGCCCTATGCTTGTCTCACATTGTACCTTGGAAGTAGATAACTTGTTCTGATTTCACGGCTAGGACTTTGGACCTTTTTAGTTGAAATAAGTTAAGATTTGGGGGATGATGTGGATATATTTAGGACATGAACTTTGGGGGCCAGAGGTGGAATACTGTGAATTGATTGAATTGTGTCCCCCAAAGTCTGTATATTAGAAGCTTAAGTCCCACTGTAACTGTCGAGGGTGGGAAGTTCTATTATGGTAATTGAGAGGTGGGGCCTTGTAGAGGTGATTAAGTTGATAGTTTAATGGTGGTCATGCGCGTGGTTCCCAGAGCTTTAAAAAGAGAGCACAGGAGGAGTGCGCTCTCTCTCTCTCTCTCTCTCTCTCTCCCCCCCCTCTCTCCTTTCTCTCTCCCTCTTTCTCTCTCTCTCTCTCTCCTTTCTCTCTCCCTCTTTCTCTCTCTCTCTCCTTTCTCTCTCTCTCTCTCTCTCTCTCTCTCTC